>NC_136993.1:15685610-15784711 GCF_032717465.1 Coenobita brevimanus | reverse complement strand
CACTCCATCAATTCCTGGGGCTTTCCCCAATTTAACTTTCTTCATTGCTTCCACAACTTCTATCCTACTGATTTCTTCCTGTCTTCTCACCTCCCTCCTTCTCCCAGCCATTCCCCAGCCACTTATACTCGCATCACTTCCATCCTCTATGTTCAACAATTCCTTAAAGTGTTCTCTCCATCGGCTCATTTTTTCTCCCTTCTCCACTATGTTGTTGAGTGAAGACGAAGGGGAGCTGCAAGGCTTGGTGAATGAATTTGGGAGAGTTTCTAGGAAATGGAATCTAAAGATGAATGTAGGGATGAATAAAATTATGGTCTTCGAGAAAAATGAAGTCACTGGATGTACAGTGAGGTTGGGTGATGAGGCAGTGGAAAACCTGAGTGCTTTCAAATGCTTGGGTGGTGTGATGAGTAAAGGTGGAAGTTAACATAGTGAAGTGCTTGAAAAGGTACACGGTAGAAAGGTTGCTGATTTTTAGAAAACAGTGCTAAGAAACAGGGAACTGAGCTTCGAGGTGAAAAAGTTACTGCTTGACAGTATTCTGATACGAACTCTAACGTGTAAAAGTGAAGCTTAATAACACAGCAGAGGAAGGAAAAATAAATGAGTAAAAATAAATAATCCATACACCAGACAACTGGCGTCCTCCTTTCATAAAATATCTGTAACAGTTGGATTTGAACATGTGTAGGTTGAAGTTTGGGAAGAAACAACTCTGGGGAAGAGAGTTCCAGAGAGATGCAGGTCGGGGAATAAAAGAATTCTGATTGGCAGAAGTTCTACAATTTGGCTGAGTGACATTCCGGACATGAGCGCTACCAGATGCCCATGTAGCACGAGGGAAGGCATGGAGAGGTGCCACAATCGACACAACTTCGTTTGAACATTTGCCATAAAAATATCTGTATAATATATATATATATATATATATATATATATATATATATATATATATATATATATATATATATATATATATATATATATATATATATATATATAATATATATATATATATATATATATATATATATATATATATATATATATATATATATATATATATATATAATATATATATATATATATATATATATATATATATATATATATATATATATATATATATATATATATGTACCCCCCTACAATATGTCTACCCCCGATGTATATATGCCCGCCCCAAATGCATACATGCCTCCGCTAAACTTTCTGACCTAGCACGCTTTCCCAGAGCCAAGCCTGGGAAGACGGTGCTACTGCGTCAGTTCTGAACAGACACTCAAGAAGGGCAGACTATTTTGTTGTGAGCTCGTAATAAACTCCTTAACTAGCTGTTTACACACGGAGTTTCTATCACCAAAGTATTGCAAGTTACATTTGGTAGCAGCTGTGTTTCGGACCATCAGATTCTGACCGCCTCCTAAAATTTTTAGTGACACCAACAGATACACGACGTCTCGCATTTCACAGCCTGACCCCTCCTAAGTGCCTCTCGTGGTGTAATAACTGGCTGTGCTTTCCGGGTGTACAATTTTTCTCACCAGTGCTCACCTCTCAAACAACCCCACCCACACACCTTGTTCCTGCCCGCAAGTGTCACCATCGCCGACCTACGCACCTGTTTCACCTGTTCCCAGCACCTGTCCCGAACTCATTATAAATCCTGCCCCCACGGTGCCTCTTATCACTGTCTGGCCACCGCCATTCTCTGCATTGGCAACTCAACAGCTCTACACCTGCATTGAACCAACATCTGCTCTCACACCCCACCACCTGCCCCGACGCCGCTCACACCCTGCCTTCACTCACATGTGGTCTGAATTACGTGAGCCTCCTAGGACCGCCACTCCCTGCCGGTGACTCATCGCAGCATCTCTTCCCGTCTTGACATAAGACTCATCCAACATATCGTTCCAGTCTTGTCCCCAGCCACTCTCCTCTCCGACCAGCTGTCTCTCCACCGCCGCCCCGCCCCGCCCCGCCCTGCCCCAGCCCCGCTACGCCCAGCCACACCTGCACGTCATACATCTCGTCAATCCCGTCTCTACTGTGTAACTATAGTATACCTTACCTTTCTATAGAGATTATCCTCGATTTTCTCTACAGATTGGATATTGTAAATATTCCATCTCATTTCCATTACCCCGTTTTCATCTTCACCTACGTTATTTATTATCCATCTCATCCTTCGCCTTTTATTTATACCCTCCATCCCCTCACCTTCATTCTTTTTCACACCAACTCGTGTATTACATTCTCTCATCTTTATATTATACATTTCCACCTACGTATCCATCTTCATCCTTCATCTCATCTTCCATTGCCGCATTCAATGTCATACTTTCCACATCAACCACTTAACACCAGCCCTCTCGACCCAGAAACATCACCTGATCACACACCGTCTGCCGACTCTAACACGATCACTCACTTACGAAGTGGCAATGAGTACCACCGCCCTGTACCTGAGACTCCCCTTTCACTTCCCGCAGAACCACTTACTACCCATCCTACACTCGTAAATCCAGATACCTCCTCCTCTACCCCTACCTCTACACTCCCTTCTTTTTCCTCTACTCCTTCCCCTATCGTTCACTTTCCTGCCTCACTTCATACCCCGTCTTGCTCGCCCTTAACTACCATTACCTTCTCTCTCTCCCACTCCTCTCCTACCGCCACTTCTGCACTTCCAGCCATGGCCACCCCTCCACAGTCTATCTATCTCGATGATGCCAATCATCTCAAATTTACCAATTATGACCCAACTTGGTCTGTCTATGATTTCCTCAGAGAAGTCGAAACAGACATCCACAATCGGCAGATCACCGATGAATCGCTCAAAGTAGCCTACCTCATGGTCACTTGCACCACGGCAAATCGGACATCGGATCCGCGATCCGTGCAGGACATTTCGATAGCATTACTACCTTTGCTGATTTTCGTACGGAACTCATCAGCCTTTGTTGCCACCATTCAAATACCGCGTCTCTCATGGGATTCATTAATCTCCTAAACCAAATGGATGAGGACTTGAGGATCCCAGCACAACATGCCAAGCTCCGTGAAGCTGCCGCCGCCATGAAAACAACTAGTAGCGAGATGCTCCAATTACTGGTAGGCACGAAATGGTTAGAACACAAAAATGGCGTTCCAGTGGTTTCACTCACCAACTTTGCTGACATAATCGGTTACCTGAGATTCCTTCACTGGCTTAATCCTACACAGCGAGAGCTAGCCTTGGAAATAGGTTTCAATCCAGGAGATAAGATTCTTCAGGTCACTAAAGCCATTCAAGATAGAACACTTTCGAACTACACGCGTCAGGGCACCACCCAAACCTTGGCCTCCTCAGTCTGTCACCTCCCCTACCCCAGACCAAATTCGCTCCCATCCCACCACATGCGGCAGACCTGCCACGCATCGTTCTCCCATCACAGGTCGTGATCAATCTAGCGTCCAACGGAACAGACAATCTTCGATTCTTTGCTGGCACTGTGGTCATCCTGGACATCAAGAATCCAGTTGAGACCGTAAATACAGATGTTCTCACTCCCAAACCAGACAGCGTACGCCTTTCCGCTCACGTCGTCCAAAATGCAAATACCACAAATCCAGCACGACGCACACTGCTGAGGAATGTCGTTACCTCAACCGCCACCAGTCGGGGGAAGCGCCGCACCCGTATCGGCCCAATATCACGTAGAACCAGAAACCCAACTTCCCATCCGCCATGTTGGTCCCATAACATCCTCGGGTTTAGTCATTCTCGGATGTAGTCATGACATACCAACGTCATTCTTCTTGGACACAGGATCTATAGTCAATCTGATCTCTGACAATTCCTTACATCTTATTCAATGACATCACAACCACGTCAGTTTCCTAGAACCACCAGACATTCGCCTATGTGGTGTCGAAGGCTCAGAGTTTAAGGTTAAGGGAAGAGTCACCATAGAAGTCAAACTACACAGAGATTTGCCCCCTATCCCAATTGAATTTCATGTCACTAATGACTTGCACTATGCCGCAGATGCCCTTATTGGTTTCTCCACCATGGCACAACACTCCATTGCATTATTACCTGCCTGTGGTAGTATAGACATTTCTGGATTCCCAGTATACAGTATGGAATGTCCCCGTCCTGTTCTTACGGTCAAATCAGTCCTTCAATTTCCTCTGTCCCTATCACTACCAAAAAGTCCAGACCAGCCTAAACCACCACTATCATCATCTGAGAATACAGAGATCATTCCTTTACTGACTGTGAGCAAGGATATAAATTCCTCCATATCTACTGCTACATCCTCTCAGCCTTCGGAAATGGCTCTTACCTCCTCTCCCGACAACACTATCGCTGACTCAGACATGTCTCAGTTACCTACCTCACACAGTGTGAATGATCTCCAACACGCAGAGACGAAACGTGCAGTAACGAATACGTGCACAATGTTGTTACCGCATGAGTTCACCAAAGTCTCTGTTTGTGTTGCCGGTGCGAAAGAAGGAGTGGATGTACTAACACTACCTGAGACATGTTGTGTGAATGGCTTGACTTATGAGTCAGTGTGGTGTACAGTCTTAGAGGACAGTTTATGCTACCTTTACTTGCTCAATGTCACAAATGCTACACTAAAACTTAAAAGTGGTGTAAAGATTGGAGACTTCCTAGTATACCCAGCGGCCGTAAAGGTGTGCCAGGATTCCTCAATTCCTACTATTCAGACTGGTGATTGTACGCCAATCGGTGTATGTACTATTAACTCTACGGGATCTGCGCCGACATATTCACCCGATATGCTCTCACATCTCACTGGCACGGATTTCCCAGAAAATATGCCTCAACTCCTCGACCTTCTGACCTCGTACAGAAACGTGGTTGCCTTACCTGGTGAGCCGATGGGCAGAACAGACCTTGTCAAACATACGATTGAACTACTACCAGGAACTCAGCCGATTTACATACTAACATATCGATTTCCTCACAGCCAGAGAAAACAGACAGATCAAATGGTACAGAACATGTTAGACCAGGACATTATTGAACCCTCCGTCAGTCCATGGAATAGCCCACTTTTCTTAGTACCAAAGAAATACGGCAACTTGAGACCAGTAGTCGACTATCGTAAGGTCAATTCTGTCACCGTTCCAGACCGTTTCCCGTTACCTGTCCTTACTGATTTGCTAGAATTCCTTGGTGAAAATAACGTAGTCTTTTCATCTTTAGACTTCCTCAGCGGGTACTGGCAGGTCGAAATGGAAGAGTCCTCTCGCCCAGTTACAGCTTTCAGCACCCCTTCCAGACATTTTCAGTTTAAGAGACTCCCTTTTGGTCTGAGAAATGCTCCTTCCGTGTTCATGCGACTTATCCATTCAGTCTTCAGCGGTATGATGGGACACTCTCTTTTTGCTTACCTAGATGATATCATTGTTGTGAGTAAATCCATCCCTGACCATTTTACCAAACTCCAGCAAGTCTTTGAACGCCTCCAGCTCGCAGGCCTGAAAATTAATCTCAGTAAATGTGAGTTCCTGCAAAAGAATATCAAATTCCTAGGCCATGTCGTAGATGCACAAGGCATTCATACTAATGAAGATAAAACTAAACCGATTATTAACTTCCCAGAATCTACCACTACCGAAGCTGTACGAAGTTTCCTGGGCCTCAGTAGCTATTATCGTAGATTCATTAAAGACTACGCAAAGATCGCCGCTCATCTGACCCACTTACTCAAGCAGAATGTGCCCTTTGTTTGGACTAACGACCAGTCACAGGCTTTCCAAAAGCTAAAGACAGCTCTTGTAAATGCCCCTGTTCTAGCATTCCCTGATTATACCAAACTCTTCCTTCTCTGCACAGACGCCTCAGGCACTGGACTTGGTGCCGTTTTGATGCAACTCGATGAAGCATCAGGGAAGCGCATAATAGCGTATGCTAGTCGCACCCTTACAACCGCTGAATGAAACTACAGTGTCACAGATCTCGAAGTGCCAGTGGTAGTCTGGACTTTGAAACATTTCAGAGATATAGTCTATGGTTATCCAGTGCATATCCAAACAGACCACCTTCCACTATGTGATTTGGTCAAGAACCGCAACCTAACAGGTAGGCTAGCTAGATGGTCCGTCATCATCCAGGACTTCAATCCCACTTTTCAATATGTACCAGGCATGTTGAATGTAGTTGCAGACGCACTATCACGTCACGTAGCAGCAACTATAACATCACTGCAGCCCGAAGTAACTGAAAACACTACACTAAAGTCAGAAGTTGTTCGAAACTTTCAGCGCCAAGACCCCATATGGTCCAAAGTCATTTATTTCCTAGAATCTGGCGATGCCTTGACCTTACCTACTCTGCCAGTATCACTAGATGAGTTCATGCTAGATGATGATCTCTTGTACAGGAAAACACTACTAACAGGGAAAGACATGCCCAAGTACGAAGTATGCCAACTTGTTGTCCCCACTGCCCTGATATCAATGGTTCTTCACATTGTTCATAATACCCCTCAAGCTTCCCATCCAGGTAAAGACCGATGCTTGCACCAAGCACGTCTCAAATACTATTGGCCAACCATGCGCCGTGATATCAATGCCCACTGTGACTCTTGCCTCTCCTGCCACCGCCACAAGGGATCAACCGGCTTACCTGCACCGCTCTTACAATACCCAATCCCGTCACGACCATGGGAAACTGTTTCAATCGATCTCTTAAAACTACCTTTCACAGAATCCGGCGCTAAGTACTTGTTCGTAGCAGTCGACCACTTCTCCCGCTACTGTGTCCTCGTACCCTTCTCCGACAAGACCACGAAGAGCGTTGCACGTGCCTTTGTAGATCACGTAATTTGCCCATTCAGTACCCCTCATACCATTCTTACTGACAACGGTACAGAGTTCAACAATAGCCTTCTAGATGAGATCTGTCGCCTCTTTCATATCAGTAAGTGCAATGTCATGCCTAACCATCCGGCTTCCAATGGTCTTGTAGAACGCCACAACCGAAAAATCTTAGAGTGCCTTAGACATCTAGGCTCCCATAGTTCGTCCTGGGATGACTGGGTTCCCCAAGTGGCATCCTCAATCAATAGCTCCATCAATGCATCCATTGCCGAATCTCCCTTCTTCGTCCTCTTTGGTTTTGACAAGGACCTCCCATACTCTCTCTTATCCTCAAAGCCAGAACCCATCTACAACATGGATGATTATGTTAAACTAAAATTGGCCAACTTCCAGACAATCCACCAGTATGTTCAATCCACTTTGGCTTCCTCTCAGGAGGACATGCTGCAGCGCCAACATAAATGTACCTCTCCTATCACTATCAGTGTAGGAGATTTTGTCTTTGCTTATTCCCATACGCGTTCCTCTAAGTTGGATGACAAATTTACAGGGCCCCACTGCGTCCTCACTCAACAAGGCAACAAATTTCACCTCCAGGACCTCTCCACTAAGGACACCAGATGGGTCCACGTCGATGACTTAAAGCGAGCACCCCGTGGCCTCGTGTTGGAAGTCACGTACACAACCTCCTGACCCCCCCTTCCCCTCCACACATCCCTCAATCTCCTTCATCTCCACCTACACCTACTCATTCATCAACCAATCAATATCGGTCCAAACTGCGCTCTGCCCATCAACATCTTCAAGACCTCTCCCATTAACTCTACCCTGATTTTCTAGGTACGATGTTAGTGATCTCCCTGCTGGCAGTGCTGACCCTCCTGGGGTCTGGGTCGGGTCAGGACGATGGTGGAGTACGTCCCGGGGCCTTGGTCGGCTCAGGAGGCGAGGTAATGCTTATCGACGAACTAGTCTCCCTGCGCTACGATCTTGCGCCCCTGGCCGACGTAGCCATTGCCCTACCTGCCTACGCGCACCAGCTCCAAGGAATCAAGACCCATCTCACGGCCATCATGGGGACACACAACCCAAATGAGTATCTCTATAACCTTTTCCTACCACTCTCCTGGCAATTGCAATACATAAGTAACAGATTCACTGAGCTCAATGACACATTTTCCATTCAGACACCCGATGGTCGTTCTCGTGTGAAACGAGGTCTCTTTGACTTCAGCATTGAGATTCTAAGTGGCTTGTTTGGCGTTGATACAGCCCGTGACATTTCTGGCTTCAAATCTGATCTTGCTCATTTAGCTTCAGCCCTAGAATCCCAACGCCGAGTCATCAAAATTCAACACACTATGTTACAGATGATTACAGCCCACCTATATGAAGTAACCTCCACTGTAAACAACTTCACTGATATCTTACGACAACACCTTTCAGATTTCAATGTTACCTCAGTTCTTCTACCTCAAACTCAACATGGATAATCTCCAACTGGCCATTGAATCTCTACTGCCTCAAGTCTCTACCTTGGTTCATATCCTGGTCACTGCTATAAATGGACGTGTCACTGCTGACTTAGTACCTGTCTCAGCTCTCCGTTCTGTCCTGGAATGGGCTCACTCCACCTTCGGTCAATCCCAGGTCCTCCCCTACTCCTCCCTCGAATATTATTATCCTCTTCTCGAAGTCACTCTTCTCACCGAATAAGTCGTCGTCCATATTCCTCTCCGTTCTGCCATAACCTTTAACCTTTTCCACATCATTCCATTCCCTTTCCGCTTCAACGACTCCTTGTTACAGGTATCTGTTCCTTCAGAATATTTCCTCCTCTCCGATGATCATCTTTCAGTTGCCTTCCTTTCTTCCACGGACCTCCAGAAATGTTCCTCCCTTTCTCCGACCTCTCGTCTCTGTGCTGCCCACCTTTTCGCTATCTTCCCTAGCAGCGCTACACCCTGTGAGTCTGCTGTAGTTCGCAACCATTCCATCTACTCGGCTTGTTCCTTTGTACCAACTCCTGAAATCCCGGTCCACCATGCTCACCTCAACCATGTCCAGTACTTCTTCTTTGCTGTTCCCATCTCTGTCACAATCATGTGTCGTGGTTCTTCAGTTCGATCCGTCCCCGCTAGTGGTCTCTACAAAGCACCAGACTATTGTACCGTCAAATCAGAGTCCGTCATCACTTACGCCACTCGCTATCACCAAGCTGTCCATAAACACTCCTATGACATCTTTCAACCAATCGACATGCCTTCAACCTTACCATCTGCCAACATAACCGTCACCTCCCCTAACTTGCACGTGCTAACATTCCTCAATGACAGTGACTTCATTATGGATCAATTTTCTCTGGCCTTCAGCCATTCATGGGTTCATCCAACAGTTGAGTTTCCCCCTGTGGTTATCGCTTTCATAGGTTTTATACTCATCATATGTGCAGTGCATTGTTGTGTCAGCAAAATGGAACGCCGACTCCTAGATATCAGAGTCGCTACAGGCATAGTACGCCCTACACACGACGTAGAAACTCCCCGTACTTAGTGCCCTCACATTCAGTGACTACCAATGCCATCTGACAATTAACCAACCTGTGAACAGAACTCTTCCTACTAGAAAATGATGGTATTTCTTTAATGCATTATTGAGTCACAGTGTATCCTACAGCAACTAGCAAAAAAAAAAAAAAAAATGAAGAACAACAAAAGAACTCTCATATCTACTGCTTGTTTATCATGTATCAAGATATTATTGTGTAATCCTCATTATGTCTATGTATACCTTCAACCCTTACTGGACACATACCTATTAATCCTTGTATATCTTATATGTATATATCCTAATTCCCTCCCCTAAACATGGCCATGTCTCCCCTGCTGCCCCTGCATCATACTTATCCTTTGTACAAACCTCCCCGACCCTGCCTTAGTAATATAATCAAACACCATATAACTCCTGGTGTCAGGAGACACCATCTCAGCTACCCGGGGGAGTAGTGTACCCCCCCTACAATATGTCTACCCCCGATGTATATATGCCCCCCCCAAATGCATACATGCACCCACTAAACTTGCTGACCTAGCACGCTTTCCCAGAGCCGAGTCTGAGAAGACGGCGCTACTGCGCCAGTTCTGAGCAGACACTCAAGAAGGGCAGACTATTTTGTTGTGAGCTCGTAATAAACTCCTTAACTAGCTGTTTGTATACGGAGTTTCTATCACCAAAGTATTGCAAGTTACATATATATACTGTATGTATATATATATATATATATATATATATATATATATATATATATATATATATATATATGTAGGCTGCTTCCCCCAGGGAAAAGGAGGTAGCCGAGACAGGACGACACACTCCCCATTTACTCATCCATTCAAACACATTCATTCGCATCTTAGCCCCAAAGGGAGAACGGACAGATCCTCACCGCACCACATGGGTGAGACAGGAGGGTGGAAGGGTTGTTGATAGAGCTTTGATGAACTATGTGGTTGTGTCTAGGAATGTAATAGGAAGATTGTTGGATGTGAGAGTTCTGAGAGGGGAGGGTGGAGGTATGTCTGACCACTACATGGTGGAGGGAAAGTTAAGAGTAGGTAAGAGATGGGTGAGAGCTAGGAGGGTTAGGTGTGGCTGGGAGGTTTTAAAAAGTGAGTGAGTTGGATAAAAAAGAGAAAAAGATAGAGTATCATGAGAAATTGAAAGATGAGTGGAACTTACTGAAAGATCAGGAAAATGGCAGTGTGGAGGAGGAATGGCAGTTGTTTAAGAGTGCTGTGGTGGGGCATGCAGAAGAGGTGTGTGGTGTGAGACGTGTGGGTGGTGGTGTAAGAAAAGGAAGTGAATGGTGGTGCGAGGAAGTATGGCTGTGGCTGAGAAGAGACGTGCATATGAAGTGTGGCTGCAGAGGAAGGATGAGATGTCATATGAAAGGTATAAGGAAAAGAGGAATAGGGCGAGAAGGGCTGTGGGTGATGCTAGAGTGGCAGCAGATGAGAGGTGGAGTAGGCGGCTTACAGAGAATTTTCAACAGAATAAGAAAATGTTTTGGAAGGAGGCGAAAAGGGTGCGAAAGGGAGAGTCTGGGAAGGAAGAACGAGTAAAAGCAGAGGATGGAAGGATGTTAACTGAGATGGATGCAGTAAGGAAGAGATGGGCAGAGTATTTTGAAAGATTGTTAAATGAAGAGGAGGAAAGGGTGGCTGAGATTGTGGCAGACGGAAGGGTGCAAGGAATAAATGTGTTGGGAGAGTTGAATGATTCATTGATCACGAAGGAGGAAGTGGAGAAGGCAGTAAAGGAGATGAAAACAGGGAAAGCTGCAGGTATGGATGGGTGTGCTGTGGAATGCCTGAAAGGTGGTGGAGTGACCATTGTTGACTGGTTAGTAAGATTGTTGAAAGTGTGCTTGGTGTAAGGTATGGTGCCAATTGACTGGGCAAGTGCATGTGTGGTCCCGTTGTATAAGGGCAAGGGTGATAAGTATGAATGTATTAGCTTTAGGGGTATAAGTCTGTTGAGTGTTGTAGGTAAGGTAGAGTGTTAATTATGAGAGTTAGAGAGGGTACAGAGGGAGTGATTGGTGAAGAGCAGTGTGGCTTTAGGAGAGGGAGGGGATGTGTAGATCAGGTGTTTGCTGTGAGACAAGTGTGTGAAAAGTATTTAGCGAAAGGCACGGATGTGTTTTGGGCATTCATGGATTTAGAGAAAGCGTATGATAGAGTTGATAGGGAGGCTTTGTGGACTGTTTTAAGATTGTATGGACTTGATGGTAGGTTACCAGAAGGGGTGAAAAGTTTTTATGTAAATAGTAGAGCGTGTGTAAGAGTGGGAAATGCTGTGAGTGACTGGTTTCCTGTGAGAGTGGGGCTGTGACAGGGATGTGTGATGTCGCCTTGGTTGTTTAATATTTACATGGATGGTGTTGTAAGGGAGGTGAATGCAAGAGTTTTAGGTGGAGGTCTGAGTCTGGTGAATGTTGATGGTGGAGAGTGGAATCTGAAGCAGCTGCTATTTGCAGATGATACTGCACTGGTGGCTGATTCAGAGGAGAGATTGAGACAGTTGGTAGAGGAGTTTGGAAGGGTGTGTGAAAGGAGGAAATTAAAAGTAAATGAGAATAAGAGTAAAGTGATGAAGTATACGAGGTTGATAGATGGTAGGGGGATGAATATGGCTTTGAATGGCGAGTTGCTTGAGGAGGTAGAGTGTTTTAAATATCTAGGGTCACATGTTGCTGTGGATGGAAGAATAGATGCAGAAGTGAAGTTTAGAATAAATGAAGTAGGAAAGGTGCTGGGAGGAATGAAAAAAGTGTTTAGATGTCGTTTGTGTAGAATGGATGTAAAGAGAAGGTTGTATGAGGGTGTTGTGGTACCGACTGCATTATATGGGGCTGAAACATGGAATATGGGTGTAGCAGAGAGGAAAAGTTTGAAAGTGATGGAGATGAGGTGTTTGAGGAGTATGTGTGGATTGACGCATATGGATCGAGTGCGAAATGATGAAGTGCGAAGGAGAACTGGAGTTGTTCGAGAGATGGCTGGTAGAGTTGAGCAGAGGGTGTTGCGATGGTTTGGGCATATTAAGAGAATGGATAATGAGCGATTGGTGAAAAAGATAACTAGATCTGATGTGAGAGGTGTAAGGCTGAGAGGAAGACCACGAATAGGATGGATGGACAGTGTGAAGAGAGCACTGGATGCGAGACAGATGTCTGTTGAGCAAGGAAGAGTGGCTGTTTGTGACAGAAATAAATGGAGAGAAATTGTGAATGAATAAGTGATGACGCAGCCCTGAGGGGATATTCTCCCTCATTTGGTCTGATCAGCTAGTCAGGTCAGGTGCGGGTAAGGGGATGTGTCTGTTATGACAAATATATATATATTTACTGTATATAGAGTACATATATATATATATATATATATATATATATATATATATATATATATTTATATATATATATATATATATATATATATATATATATATATATATATATATATATATATATATATATATATATACGGTATATATATATATATTATATATACCGGTATATATAATATATATATATTTTATATATATTATATATATATATATATATATATATATATATATATATATATATATATATATATATATATATATATATATATTGGGTGGTCCTTATTTTCAAAGTTGTAGATTTTTTATGGGCCACCCTGCATTTTTGTTCCTCATGGTACAAAAACCCTCCATGCAAAATTTCAGTCTTCCACTCTAGTATTTACTGGTGTCCCAAAGACTCAGGATTTCAGACTCGGTCCCATCTGGGCTTAATACCCCGCCGGCACACCTAGGTCCCCCTTACAGTGAAAGTACTAGTTCCTCGTTGGGGTGATGTCTTGGGAGCACATCCCCCACTCATTGTTGCCTAGTATGAGACGCCATGGTTGCCTTTTGAGTGTCCGAGAATCATTGACAATGACCCTCTATGACCTGCAACAGGAATTTCCATTGCTCTTCGTCTTTGATGGTGAGAGGAAGCACAACTCCTCGCTCAATGAGGGTGTTCGTGACTTTCAGTGACTCGACGCATTGCCTGGCTTTCTTGTAGTCATCTCGTTCAACCCAAGTGGATGGGTCGACATCCAGGAACCCATTGGAGGAGCCAACGAAGAACGGAAGGCAGCGAGTGGTGCTTATTATAAAATCAGGGAGGTTCTTCACTCGACTGACAGCACATACAGCTCCAGAGTCCTTCTCTTCTCAGGCTCACGACCTTCCTTGTTCTCCAGAGCTGTGACCATGACCCTCTTCTTTTCGAAGTCAAGGTACTCATCAAACAATGCCAGGCCAGCCAGCTCCTTAGAGATGTTCCAGATGAGTACTGAAGGCCTTTGCAACAGTCGATGAAAATTCTAAGTCGATGTAGAAACTTGAGGTCGTTCCAAGAAGCAGATGTGGCAACTGGCGCTGTGAACCAGTACAGATATAGGCCCTGAAGCCTTTGCCCAGAGTCGGACACATAAAAAGAAAAAAAAAAATGGGACATAAATTATGACGGCAAATATGACAGACCACTCGAGTATGCCAAGGTCTCGCACAGTGAGCTTCAGCTGCCTGCGGAAGAGGTAAATCTTGACTAAGTAGATGATTTTGGCCATCCAACACGCAAGGTGGTAGGTGCCAGGCCGCGAATAGTGGAAATCACGAGGAGGAACTCCACTAAGGATGATCACTATGAGCTCGAGCAACTCCCAGTAATCTTCCCGTGGCTGTTTAGAAGTGAGTTGAAGATGGCAGAAGGTGATGATCTCGTTGCAACGAGTGGGAAGGCTGGTGAGCAGCCCGAAGTGATCAGCTGCAAAGGAGGTCCATCCCTGCTTGAAATGCTTGAAGAGAGGGATGTCTAGCCCTAATGTGATGGTGCTAATGCAGACTGTGACAACTTTCTGGAGATCTCACTGAAGTGCTTCCTGCAGGGAAGTGTGGGAAATGCAGGCCCAAGACCGAATTCTGGTGTTGCTAGCAGTTGTGTCAAAGGTCACACTTGTCACCAAAGCCACCAGGTCCCACTTTTGCTGGTTCCACCAAGTCAGCTCCTGTTCCTGATAACAGTTCGGGGATGTTCAGCTTCACAATTCCCTCTCCAGACACCATGATAGATAAATATTAGAACTTTTCTTGGCCAGGCTCATCAGCAACCAACTTGAAAAATTCACTGTTTTTCTAATGTGATGTCTCTGTGCACTCTAACAGAAAAGATTTGTGTGTTTTAGTATAAGAGTTTCTGAAACTAACTTGTAGCAGTTTATTTCCCCTCGGTAATTACATTCTCTTTTCTTATTTGTTTTCACAGAGAGAACATGGTAACTAGAAGTGTATCATTGGTCTGGTTGATCGGAAAGCCACAGTTGGATATAACTGGGAACCGGCTACCCTTTGTGGAACAAGTACTAAAAGTGTTTATGTTTCATCATGTGGAAGAGAAAAACACAATTTCTAAAGATGTAAAAGAATACATCTTGAAGGTGAGGGAAGTCAGGAAAAGAGCGAGCCTTCCACAATTTGATGAAGCTTGGCAAATCAAGAAGCTCAAGAAACTGTATGAGGACTAACTGAAGCAGAAGAAGAATAAGGGCAGAGGTTGTGAGAAGATGAAGAGGAATCTCTTCAAAGCAGATCTGGGAGAGATATTCAACGTGACACACTTGAAGGCATTCAGGATGAACATTTCAGATGAAAATAAACGATTTCTGATTAGTCAGTGCGAAGACAGAGCCTCATCCTAAGTGGTTGGTATTGACTTTGTAATAGCCAAGTCAAGGAGAGAAAGAGGAAACGCTATTCAGACGCCTTGCAGTGAAAACAGAAAGACTTAAAGGAAAGGACGAGGTTAGAGGAGTCATTTCTATGGAATCAAGCTCTGCATCAGTGACTTCCACAGATGATGATGACTTTGTTGGTCCTATTCCAGCCAAATCTTCCTGCTGTCATCATGCAGCAACTAGCAAGAATCAGAAAGCTCTCTGGGACAAGAACTTGACTGCTGGCCGGGACCGAGACAATTTTTCAGTGCACCAGGCAACAAGTTCATAAGCTGCTGCTGCCGAAAACCTTTGTCATAATCTCGGGGAGTTTGTGGTTTCGTCTGCTACAATCTATAGAACTAAATGCAGAACAAAGAAGAGATAGCAACTGGTATCCCTGCATCAATCAGGACAAAGGATATCCCACTGACACTTCACTGGGATGAAAAGCTCCTTCCAAATATCTGTCAAGACAAGAGTTCACGAAACCGGATCACTGAACTAGTTTCCAGGGAAGAGACTGAAGACTTTCTAGGTGTTCCAGTAGCACTGAATGTGCTGGAGAAGAACCAACTCGTGTTGTGCTTAAAAACGTTTAGGAGGCCAATTTCTGGGACAAGATTGTTGCATTGAGCTTCTGTACTACTGCAGCAAATACTGGAATACATCAGGGTGCTTCCACACTAATTGAGCAAGAACTTGGAAGACCAATAGTGTAGCTTAGTTGCAGGCATCATGTTCAAGAAGTCATCCTGAAAAGCATCTTCTAAGTTTGTCACAGTTCTTCCTCTGGACCAGACACAGGTTTATCCAAGTGGCTCCTTATTAATCAGTTCTTGTACAAGACTGTGGATACCAATGAAGATTTTGTGGAACTCTTCACCATCAGTGTCACCCTTCAGGAACGGAAGAAGTGCATACCGACATTCTTGAAATCAACCCATGAGAATGGAAGTCATCTTCCTGAAGACTACATGGAACTACTCCAGTTGGTGTACATCTTGCTGGGGGGTCAGCTTGACCAGTCAACTTCCCACCCACCAGGAGCCATGCATCAGGCACGATGGATGGCAAAAGGGATTCATACGGTTATGATTGTGATGTTAGGCAACCAAATCCGAAAAATGATGCAAAGAGACCCATGAGCCCTGCACCAGATTGCACTCTTCATCTCCTTGATTTATGTTCAAGCATGGAATGAGGCGATGATACCTCAATGGGCACCTCGAAATTATCTACGTTTTTTCCTTTTCTGTTTGGGAGAGCTACTCGGATCGGAAAGTTACCGATGCAGCTGAAAAGGTGGCAAGACATCACTTCTGGTATCTGACGGAGGAGCCTGTGGGCTTTGCCATCTTTGCTGAGCGTCAGGAAGTTTCAGTCAAGTGGGAGATGGCGAAGAACTTGACAAGGAAGAGTCGCAGCAAAGGCTTGAAAAGGCTCGAGGGTAAAAGGGTCAGGTTGAATATGCCCCCAGCGGACATTGTTTCCAAAAAATCGTCCAGTCTGATCAAGTGTCTGATGGATTCTGGCTTGGAGCCAACGTTCTTGAACAAGGATCCAGAAGAGTGGGAGGATGATGGAAACTACCCATTGGCACTGAAACGAGTGTAGTCCTTGAAGGTAGTCAATGACGCTGCTGAGCGTGGCATTGCCTTGATCAAGCGCTTCAGCTCGTTGACCACAGCGAAGTAGTACCAGAAACAGTTCCTGCTCAAGGTGGCTTGTGAGCATTCACGGGTGGTTCCAAAGAAGACGAAGAAGGAGCTGGTGAAAATGGCTTTTAGTTCGTGTATTAGTTTCTACATGGTATTTCATACTTTATTTTTTAAAAATATCAAACATTTCTATTCCACTACATTGAGAAAAGTCATCTTCTTGAGTGACCTCTAAATATACTTCTCTTTTCTCCAAATCTGGCTTGAATGATCATTATGAGACGTGTTACAAAGGCGTGATGTACTTCCATGAGAAAAATAAAGTTGAAAATTTTACCCTATTTCTGAAACACCCTATACATCCTTCGTCGAAAGGCTCCATGCTGAACAACTTAGGCTGGCAAGAAAGAGCAGAGAAAACTACAAAAGCAACATACTTCAGAGGAGACAAATAGAGGAACCAAGTAACTGAAAGATGAAACGGAAACCGCCCTCTGCCCTGCTGCTAAAGCTGCAAACTATGTTCTTCACTATCAAGGTGCAGGTTCTCATCCACTCAAATAACTGGAATAACATCCATTAAGAAACTGAAAGGGCTTCGCAGATTGTTGTCAGCAATGCACACTGCAAGTGGGACATTAATATAAGAGCAAACAAGATGTTCAAATAACATTACCAGGGAAAAGAGACCAAACCTAGGCAAGATGGTCACATATTACACTACAAAGATCAAATGCATACAGAAAACAAGCAGAGGAAAGGAAAAAGAAACAGATAGTCAAGAGATACTGAAGTCATCTAAACACCCAAGATACGTAGAGCTCATCATATACTGAAAGGAAAGAAAACTTCGAACGTGTTTCTGAGAAACATCCCAACTAAACAAACGTAAGACCTGCAAAAGACTCATCTTGTTTTTTGAATACTCCTGCAGACTAGGGAACTGTGAGTTCCTCCCCTCTTCGCACATAAGTTGCTCCATCACCAAACTCAACCGAAGGATAACACTCTTCACCTCCAGAATGGTACATGCAAAAACACAATCCGGTCAGTGTCATAAAACCCACCTGACCATATAACGGATGGAAGAGAGCACAAAGATTATCAGATAAACCCTCGACATGAGACGCCTACAGATAATAGAAGTCCTCTTCATCAAATGTAGAGCCTCCTCCATGAGCCTACAAACAAAAGATTTGGCCATGATTCCGTCCATACACCCCGTTCCATCTCTGATGGCACCAGGAAAGCGAGTCATGACGTCACTCCTCACCTGAAATTCCGACCACTTTCATTGGCTGGGCGGTACCCACCACCTATTGATCACCTTCCATACCTCTGAATTACTTGTAGAGTATACACGATATATAGCACCCTGTTATGCCATTTCTGTCGCATGTGTGTACATCGTTTTTTAACTACTGTAGGATGGATAGATGATGTATATTACCTGAAATAGGTCCGACTACTGACTGCTCTGTTCTTATATTGATGTCCCCTACTTTAAACCATATGCCTCGCCTGACAGTCGCCAGTTGATGAGTGCAAGTGGCGGTATTGAGATGTACTGTGCACTTCTACTCGATGGCGCTCTGTTGGGTGAGGGATGTCACTTTTTGAACATATGTATTTTGCATCTTTTTTTTTTTTTTAATTGAGGTCGACAGTTGACGTGTATGGAATAGTTCCTGAATCATCTGGCCCTCGTTCATGTATTGATGTTCCATGTATTAAAGCATGTTCCTCGCCTAACAGGCAGCATGTGATGAGTGCGAGTATGTTTTGTAGAAAGACATTACATATTTACAGTCGATGATGTTCTGTTGGACGAGGGATTTTAAAATATAAGTTTAAGCACAATGAACATTAAGTTAGGTCTGGCTATTTTTGTCTTGTGCATTAGTGCAGAGTAGCAATATTTTGGCTAAGTATAGCCCTGTTAGGATATTAACGTAGGTTTTGCTCTTCTCTCTTTCTTTTATTAATGTCTTCTAAATTAAGAACATTATTCACAAAAATAATAATAATAAAAAAAAAATGAATGAAATGAATAAATAAATGTACCAAAAATTGGCACAATGAATTTGATCCAATGGTTGATAGCCCCTCCCTCCCTAAAGAAAATATTATTGCTATTGATTAAGTCATAGACTATGCTCTAAATTCTCAACATGACTCATTTGTTGTATTTTCATACTCGAAGTCAGACGTTCAGGCAACTGATTCTAATGGACCCACGGCTTCATCATTAATAAATAGCATTCGTGCTACAATTCTTTCACACTGATTTGGGTGCCTGGTCATTGTTATATCTACGACAATGAACAGGCTGACTTGCTTGCAAAATCGGACGTGGAGCTCGAGGAGACTTGGGACACTTCTCATGATCTACAGTCGACTCCCTCGTTTGGAAAGAAATCGAAAAACCTTCTGTGGCACGATCAGTGGAGCAGATTCAAGACATCATCATGCAGACTAATGCTTAGCAACTGGGCATCTGTCAGTCATCCCAATCACCTAGAAGAGAGGGGGTCTGGCATGCCTTTAGAGTGAATTGTACCCTCCCTACACATATGACAAATTACATATACTTGTAAACACATTTTCCACCGCACTTTGACATCTGTGACTCGGTGTTATCTATTAGTCTTATCATCCTGTGCTGTCGGCTACTTATTTATAAATTACTGCAGTGTAGCAGATGTTTCCTTCACTCTTTCGACTATCTTGGGTGATGGGGATTTATTATGACTAAGAAACTGATGGCTTCCTTGAGGGAGACCAGACTGATGAGAGTAATGTGACTTTTTTTACTGCTTGGCTTTGGTTTTAACTATTTGTATATGTGTACTCGTATATATTTCGTTGTTTAATAAAGATGGACAGACAATGCAGTTTTTGTGGAAAAGTTCCTGATTCCGACGGCTCTATTTCTTATACCGATATGCCCTATTTTCAACCACGTTGCTTGTCTGACAGTCATCAGTTTATGAATACAAGTGTCCCATATAGAGGTATTTGGCATCTTTAGTCGATGATGGGCGAGGTATTTCACTTTTTTGTACATATTTAAATGTTTTAACTCTGTTTGTATAAGACTTCTTAAACCCCCGCATCTCAGCAAATTTTTCACCAGTGATCCCCCCCAATCCCGGCAGATTACTGAAAAGTTTATTTTCTTGGCTAAAACCACCGCTTTTAATGAGAAGAATTGAAAATCCAGAGAGCAAGTGCTCACATGAGCTTCTAAATGCCCTGAACAGGAGACCCTCCCCTCACCTTGTACTGTGTGCTCTGGCACCGCACTCCAGAGAAGACGTTCTCTATAGGAGGGGAAACTATTTCAAACCACTCAGAATAGGTAGGGATTTATTTATTTGGTACGAATTTATAATATGCAGTACAAGAGTAAATTGGTTTTCACACAATAATATAGGCAATATAAGCACTGTTTCACTCAACAAACGCATCAACATACCGCACCTTTTGGCGACGATACCTCCTCATCACTTCTGCACATTTCTTTCTCGAACTACACATCATATTATTGTCCTCCACAACGGGTCTCACTTTCGCCATGAATTTCGTTGTCGGAGAGACTGTAGCGTGACGTGTCTTTACTGGCCAGTCACTACTAACCTTGAGTTGCCGAGAAAATGGCACGCAAGGGGGGGGGGGAGTCATGCTGGTTCAGGCAATGTCGCCACGTGGCAGCGGATAGAGGCAGGTCTCACACGTCTACCAAAAATCACCCGCGAAACTTGAAAAATGTGCAAATGACGTACCTCGCAATTGCAAAACATGAAAACACATCATCGTGAGTCACAGTGACAAAACGTTGCAACGTGTATCTACGTTGACGGGACGCAGTGGATTAATTAGTCTATAGTTGATGTATATGGATTAGGTCCTGCTGCCTCATTTGGTTGTCTGTCATATATTGATGTTCCCTATAACATTCATGTGTCTGGCCTGAAAATAAGTAGCTGAAAGTTTAGGTGTGTAATGTTAACAGATGTTACATATATACAGTCGATGATGTTCTGTTGATCGAGTTATTGTTCCTATTGGTGTAAGCATATTGTGGTAATTTAGTTAGGTTTAGCAATCTGTATCTTTAGGCTATGGTGTCGGTTAGTGATTTATTTGTTACGTTTATCGGTGTTGTGTCTTTCATTAGTTTTCATTTTTCTGTACAAATTTCTTGATGATACCATTAAAACAATACAATATTTTAAAAACGTAAATAAAACACTAAAAAATTAAATGATTGGCTCAACGGCCTAGACTATATGCCCAGTGGTCGATAGCCCCCCCCCCCTAAAAAAAAGAAAAAACATTCTGGCATTCACTTGATAATGTGCACAAGGTACAAAGAAACGTGTAAATATAATAAATATCCTTACTTCGGTGTACCTTTGATAATACCATAGTTGTACAAGACTAGGAGCAAAAGTGTTGCGTCAGAATATTCGAGTGTATTATCAAGATCATAAATGCAAAAGCTGCTATACTTCACACACACACACACACACACACACACACACACAGACTCAGAGAGAGAGAGAGATAGGTAGATAGATATCTATATCTATATCTATATCTATCTCTATCTATGTGTGTGTGTGTGTGTGTGTGTGTGTGTGTGTGCATAATATACAAAATCATCATCATCAGCCATTGCAAGTCCACTGCTGAACAAAAGCCTCTCCCAACCTTCCTTCTCCACGAATTCATTGACTGGACTAATCTCTGCTAGGTTTTTCCTGCAGACTTCTCAGTCTCATCTCTCCAACCTCCTGTTTCGTTTTTTTCTGTTACGCTTCCAGTCTCTTGGAGTCCAGTCAGTCACCTTCTTGCTCCACCATTTATCTCTTATTCTTGTTACACGTTCTGCGCACCTGCATTTCTGTTTTTAATAACTTGTATGATAACCCTAACTTTAGTCTGCTATTCTCAGACTCATCTTTATCAGTACTGGATCGTTATTATCATTCGCCAAGGGAGGAATTAATGTAATCGCGGGAGTGTGTGTGTGTGTGTGTGTGTGTGTGTGTGTGTGTGTGTGTGTGTGTGTGTGTGTGTGTGTGTGTGTGTTCTTACCTAATTGTATCTTTACAGGAATGAGTCAAGCTCTTACTGTCCCGTGTCTAAAACCATATTTATCGTACATATCCTTAAATTTGTGAATTGTTTTGGCACACACTATTTCATTCGGTAGTGCATTCCATTGATCAATTGCTCTGTTTGGGAAACTGAATTTCCTTAAGTCTTTATCACCTCTCTTCTTATGCAGTTTTTTGCAGTGTCCTCTTGCTGATGCTTCTCCATATGTTAAGTAATCATTTATGTCTATTTTCTCATTCCCTGATATGCACTTATATAGCATTATCATGTCACCTCTTTTCCTTCTCTCCTGTAGTGTTGATAGATTCAGTTTCTTTAATCTTTCTTCGTAGCTTAGGTCCCTTAAGCTTGGTATCCATCTTGTAGCGGCCCTATGAACTTTTTCAATCTTGTCTATGTGTTTTTTGAGATCAGGACTCCAGACTACTGATGCATATTCCAGGGTTGGTCTAATGAATGATGTTATTATCCTTCTTAGCATGTCTTCATTTATGTATGTGAATGCTATTCTCATATTTGCAAGCAGTGTATACATGTTCCATACCTTCTCGCTGATGTGGTCAGCCGGAGATAGTCTGTTATTGATAATCACACCTAGGTCCTTCTTTCTTTCTGATGTGTATAGGGTTTTATTTCCTAACTTATAATCCCAATCAGGTCTTTTTCTACTTTTACCAAACTTGATTACATGACACTTGTCCACATTGAATTCCATTTGCCATGTATTACTCCTTTCATGAAGTTTATTTAATTTTTCTTGTAGCTCTTTACAAGAGTCTGTGTTAGTAACTCTCCTTTGTATTTTTGGGTGTGCTGTGGAATGCCTGAAGGGTGGTGGAGTGACTATTATTGACTGGTTAGTAAGATTGTTGAATGTGTGCTTTGAGAAAGGTATGGTGCCAATTGACTGGGCAAGTGCTTGTGTGGTCCCTTTGTATAAAGGCAAGGGTGATAAGTATGAATGTACTAGCTTTAGGGGTATAAGTCTGTTGAGTGTTGTAGGTAAGGTGTATGGCAGAGTGTTAATTATGAGAGTTAGAGAGGGTACAGAGGGAGTGATTAGTGATGAGCAGTGTGGCTTTAGGAGAGGGAGGGGATGCGTTGATCAGGTGTTTGCTGTGAGACAAGTGTGTGAAAAGTATTTAGCGAAAGGCAAGGATGTGTTTTGGGCATTTATGGATTTAGAGAAAGCGTATGATAGAATTGATAGGGAGGCTTTGTGGACTGTTTTAAGATTGTATGGACTTGATGGTAGGTTACTAAAAGGGGTGAAAAGTTTTTATGTAAATAGTAGAGCATGTGTAAGAGTGGGAAATGCTGTGAGTGATTGGTTTCCCGTGAGAGTGGGGCTGCGACAGGGATGTGTGATGTCGCCTTGGTTGTTTAATATTTACATGGGTGGTGTTGTAAGGGAGGTGAATGCAAGAGTTTTAGGTGGTCTGAGTCTGGTAAATGTTGATGGTGGAGAGTGGAATTTGAAGCAGCTGCTGTTTGCAGATGATACTGCACTGGTGACTGATTCAGAGGAGAGATTGAGACAGTTGGTAGAGGAGTTTGGAAGGGTGTGTGAAAGGAGGAATTTGAAAGTAAATAAGAATAAGAGTAAAGTGATGAAGTGTACGAGGTTGATAGATGGTAGGGGGATAAATATATTTTTGAATGGTGAGTTGCTTGAGGAGGTAGATTGTTTTAAATATCTAGGGTCACATGTTGCTGTGGATGGAAGAATAGATGCAGAAGTGAAGTTTAGAATAAATAAGTAGGAAAGGTGCTGGGAGGAATGAAAAAAGTGTTTAAATGTCGTTCGCTTAGAATGGATGTAAAGAGAAGGCTGTATGAGGGTGTTGTGGTACCGACTGCATTATATGGGGCTGAAACATGGAATATGGGTGTAGCAGAGAGGAAAAGTTTGAATGTACTGGAGATGAGGTGTCTGAGAAGTATGTGTGGAGTGACGCGTATGGATCGGGTGCGAAATGATGAAGTGCGAAGGAGAACTGGAGTTGTTCGGGAGATGGTTGGTAGAGTTGAGCAGAAGGTGTTGCGATGGTTTGGGCATATGGAAAGAATGGATAATGAGCGATTGGTGAAAAAGATAACTAGATCTGATGTGAGAGGTGTAAAGCTGAGAGGAAGACCACGAATAGGATGGATGGACAGTGTGAAGAGAGCGCTGGATGCGAGAGGGATGTCTGTTGAGCAAGGAAGAGTGGCTGTGCGTGACAGAAATAAACGGAGAGAAATTGTGAATGACTAAGTGATGACGCAGCCCTGAGGGGATATTCTCCCGCATTTGGTCTGATCAGCTAGTCAGGTCAGGTGCGGGTAAGGGGATGGGTCTGTTATGATGTGGCAGGGGTAAACCAGTTCTGCTGTCGGGCCCTGCTGCGGATGTCACTGATTGCATTGCGCAGTTGACCCTTGTGCGGTGTGGTGCGGTGAGGATCTGTCCGTTCTCCCCTTTGGGGCTAAGATGTGAATGAATGTGTTTGAATGGATGAGTAAATGGAGAGTGTGTCGTCCTGTCTCGGCTACCTCCCTTTCCTTGGGGGAAGCAGCCTAGGTATATAGATAGATAGATTTTTGCATCATCTGCAAACATATTCAGATAGCTCTCATTTCCAGTGTTACTGTTTATATCATTTATATACACTAAAAACATGATTGGTGCCAGCACTGAACCCTGTGGTACTCCACTAGTCACTTCTTTCCATGATGAGTAGTTTTCTCTTAGTACTGTTCTCATATCTCTTTTTATGAGAAAATCTTGCATCCAAGAAAACAGTTTGCCTCGAATTCCTCCTTGATAGTACAGTTTCAATAAAAGTCTTTGGTGTGGTACTGTGTCAAAAGCTTTCTTAAAATCTAAATAGATACTGTCCACCCATCCTTCTCTTTCCTGTATTGTGTTTGTTACTCTGCCATAGTAGCTCAACAGATTAGTAACACATGATTTTCCTTTTCTGAAACCAAACTGTCTTTCCGTTATCATACTGTGTTCTTCTAGATGATTTACCCAAGCTTTTCTTATAAGCTTTTCTAATACCTTGCTTACAACACTGGTCAGTGATACTGGTCGGTAGTTGAGTGGATTTTGTCTATTTCCTTTCTTGAATAAGGGGACAATATTTGCTTTTTTCCAAATATCAGGTAGTTTACCTTGACTCAAGGATTTCTTGATAATTAAAAATAATGGTTTACTTAACTCCTCTGCACATTCTCGTAGTACCCAAAATGAAATTTCATCAGGACCACTTGCTTTTCCTTTGTCTAATTTACTTAACTCCTCCTGTATTACTTGTTCTGATATTTGTATATCTGGTAGTATGTGTGAACATGCATGTTCCACATAGTCCCCTTCAACATTTTTTTCTTCTGTAAAAACTAATTGGAAATTCTTATTTAGTGCTTCACAAATATCTTTCTCTTGTGTATAAGTGATTCCCTCATCTGTAATGGATTGTATTATATCTTTTACTTTGGTTTTGCTTCTGATGTAGCTGTAAAACAGCTTTGGTTGATCACTACTTTTATTAATTATATCCTCCTCAAGCTGTTTTTGGGCTTCACTCCTTATTCTTGTATAATCGTTTCTTGCCTGTTTGTAATTATTATACGCCCTTTCACTATTGTGTCTCCTGTATCTATTCCACAACAAATCTCTTCTTTCTTTTGATTTTTTACATTCTATATTGAACCATTTCTGTATTTTCTTATCTGCTTCTTTGTGCTGTGGGATGTACTTCTGGACTCCTATTTCATAAAATTCACAGAATATTTTATATACAGCATTTAAATCTTGTCCTCTAAGCTCATTTTCCCAATCAAATTCTAAGAAATACTTCTTTAGGTCTTGATAATTTCCCTTTTTATAGTTTAGGCTAACATTCATTGCTGTTAACTATGTCATATGCTATCCTGCAGTTGTAATTTAGTACTACATAATCGTTTTTGCCGAGTGGAGGGGGATATATTAAATTGTCAATATCATTTTCTTGCCTAGTAAATATTAGATCTAGCAGTGAAGATACATCGAGTCCTCTTTTTCTGGTGGTTTCCCTCACATGTTGCGTTAGGAAAAACTCTTGCACGAGATCCAGGAGCTTTTGGTCCCAACAGCTTTCTAGGCTAATTATATCTAGAGTATTCCAATTTATATTTGTATTAAAATCTTCAGTTATTATAATTCTTTCCGATTTCTCTTCCATTTTATGTAGTAATGATCTTAAACTCTGAATTGTACTCTCTGCCAGGTCCTCATATTCGTCTCTTTCCCATGTTTTTGATCTGGGTGGCATGTACAAATTGGCTACAATTACTTTCCCTTCAGATGTGTTGATCTCTACTGCAATCAGTTCTACTTGTGATGGTATATCTAGTTTTATTTCATTGATTTTAGATTTTTCTTAGTTAATATTATAATTCCTCCTCCTTTTTTTAATTTTCTGTCTCTTCTCCATATATTGTATTCCTCTAAGTTTAGTATGTCATTGGATATCCTTGGTGTTAATTTTGTTTCAGTTAGGCATATTATTTGTGGTTCATTTTCTCTGACATAATCTTTCATCTCTAGTAATTTAGATACCATTCCATCCACATTTGAGTACATCAACTTTATCATCTTGTTTATATACTTGTCATGACATGGTTTTACTGCCTTCCTCCTTTTTATTCCATCCTGTTTGTGTACCACTTTCGTACCTGCAATCCTATTACTTTGTAAAAAAATTTCTTCTTCTCCTCTTCTGATCTTCCCTCATTTTTTGTTTTTGCTTCCTCCCTTTTCTCTTTCAGTAATTCCAGTTTCTCTTGTGTTAGGCATCTTTTTATCCATACATTTTTGAACTCCTCTTTTTCCATAAGATTCTTTGCATTTTTTAGTATCTCCTCCACAGTGTTTACACCCTGGAAAGTCACCTTTAGAGGTCTTGTCTTGCTTTTCTCGTATTTCCCTAACCTTTTGTGTTCCTCTATGTCTTTACTACAGTTTTCCTCTGATACTTCTTTCAGTAAGCTCATTACATTTGTCATCTCCTTTTTGTCTCTTGTGATCTTGTTTTTTACTTCTTCCTCTTCTCTACCAGTGATTACTATAGATTTGTTTATATCTACTGAATCTCTGACTAACTTTGAATTGTTTTGGATTATTCTTTTCACTTCCTGTTTAATGATTTTTTCCTCCACCCTTGTTTCTAAGTCTTTCTTTACTTTCACCATTTCAGCATACATGGTTTCCACATCATTTTTGTAGCTTTGCACAGCTTCATTCTCCTGTGTTATCTTCTCCTCAATATCACTGCTTTGGTCTATCAGACTGCTTACTTGCCTAATTGTCTCTGTGTCATTTTTGAACTCTTCCATAATACTCTCGTGATTGACTACTGTAGCCTACTTGCCATTTCACTCATTTTCTTCCTAAGTGTACTCAATTCCACTGTTAGTTCACTGATGGTTGTGTCTTTCTTGTTGGCCTCCCTTCCTAGTTTTTCTATTTCTTCCTTTTGCAAGTGCATCTGGTTCTTTATTTCATCAATTTCATTTTTGAAAGCCATTTCTAGTTTGTGTACACGTTCAACCAGTCTATTGTGAGTCTCCACTTCAACCAGTTCTTGGTAGAAATCATCATTTTTCTTTCTCCCTTTCTCCCTTTTCTTCTCCAAATTTGCTTTACTAAAGTATGTATCCATTTTGCAATACTAAAAGTACAGAGTATTTACTTACATTCCCCATGCTGCTGTAGTCTAAACAAACCTCAGTTGACTGAGCGCATTCTTTCGTCTTGGTTCTGTTTTCTGTTTGAACGAGTCTTGTTTAAACTTATTATTTTGTTTTTCTTTTAATAATGAAAAATCATTTAGTCTAACCTGGTACAGAGCTTGACTCATATAAAGATACTAATTTAGGTAATGCCACTGGCAGTGTTAGGTTCGGTATGCAGCGCCGATGTCGCACATCTGCCTCTTTGACTCCCTCTGTGTATGTGTGTATGTGTGTGTGTGTGTGTGTGTGTGTGTGTGTTTCACCAAAAATATCTCAGATTCAAAGTTATTTCCAACATTGACCTTTCTACTGCACTTTGTGAATGGATTAGTTTGTTTTGCATTGATTTTGTCAGTTTCCAGGTCTCACAACTGTAAGTCATAGCTGGGATTATGCATTCATTATAAACTTTTAGTATAATATGTACTGGCAAGCTACTTTTCATGACGTCTCTATCTTTACCGAAAGCTCTCCATTGAACTGTATTTTTTTTTTTCGTTTTCATGGTGTTTCGAAAGTTTTAGGATTTACCTCAAGTAATTGTATTTCTCAACTTCCATAATTTCCTTATTTTGATGACACTCTTTGATGTGTTTGGATTAAATATTATTTTAGTTTTACTCCGTATCATCTTTAGCTTACTCTGAGACTCTCTTTGTTTTGGTCATTTAACATATCTTTCAATAGCACTGCTTTTTCCGAGATTGGCACAATTTCACCTGCAAATTTTAAATAGCTTAAGTTTTCTCCATCTACGTTTACTCCTTTGCTCTCCCATTCCACCTTTCTGAAAAGTTTTTCATGGCATTCTGTAAATAATTTTTGTGAAATAATATCTCCCTGATGCAAGCGTTTCTAAGTCTTATTTTTTTTTTCCCGAGTCTTTATGTAACTTAATTAGCAGTTCCCTCCATATTTATGTTTTCGAGCAGTTTCACAAAGTCCTCGTTTATTCTTTGTTCCCACAACGATTTTACAATTGCTATGTGCTTCACCAAGTCCAAAGCCTTTTCGTAATCGACAAAACCTAAGCACAAAGGTTTAAAATATTCAGTAATTCCTCATTTAACTGATTCATTGTGTGTAGATGTTCAGTTGTCGAATACCCACTTCGGAATCCTGCCTGCTGAAGAGGTTGGTTTTCTTTCAAATTTGTCTCTATTCGTTTCATAAGGACTTAGGTGATGAGTTTGTAAAAATCTGAAAATTAGTTAACAGACCAATGGTTACTAAGATCATTTGAGTCGCCTTTCTTGTGAAACTAAATAACTATTGCATTAAGCCATGTTTTGTGAAATTTCTTCTTCATACATTGGGTAAACAAGTGGGGGACCCAGTTTCGAATTTCTACCCCTGCATCCGACAGCAAAACTACTATTATTATATTTTTTCCTCGGACTTTTCCTCTTTTCATAACTTTTAAGAGAAAGTTTACTTTGTTAACTGAAAAGTTAGCTTTCGGTATTCTTGTCTTTGATACATACAGTTCTTTGTAAAATTCTCCAACTCCCTTCACAATCTTATTTCTTTCCTTGATGACATAACAGTTTTTGACTTTCTGTGATATAATTTGTTCCTTTCTTAGTGTCATTTTGCTTTGGACCTGTTTCAGACATTTTTCCTTTCTTTTATGTTTCCTCGTCTGTTTTTCTTCTTTCTGTCTCTTACTGAAATGCTGTTATATCTTTCTTTGTTTTTACTTTTATCCTTTTTCATTGTTTCCTGGATTCAAAGGTCGTTTTTTAGTACCTGTTGCCTTTGGTTGCATTAGCTTTCCCTTCTACCTCTGCTGATTCCTTTATCTCTTTGGTTAGCCTACCATTCAATTCGTCAATGTCACACAGCATAACTTAGAACATAAAATCTATTCTTTATTTCCAGCTGAAATGCATCTCTGTTTTTACATACTTGAATTGGTCACTTCCTTTCTGGTTTCAATGAGCTTTTTTCTTTTGTTTTTTAGATTTAATATGGCTCTTCAACCCTCCATTGCATGGTCACTTCCTATATATACTTTGTTATCACCCGCCTTTAGATGGCATAACGATAATGGTTTTGCCTGCCTCTGTGTATGTGTGTGTGTGTGTGTGTGTGTGTGTGTGTGTGTGTGTGTGTGTGTGTGTGTGTGTGAATCTGCTCCCATTATATCTCATGAACAGCTTGAGCTATCAACATGAAACCTTCAGGGTATCAAGATATGGCCAAAATCTTGGCCGAGTTCGAAAATGGACACTTGGGGTCAAGGTCAAGGTCACCAAATGGCTGCCAAAGGTCAACTAGTTATTATCGCCCGCCTTTAGAACCATTACATCTCATAAATGTCTTGAGCTATCAACATGAAACCTTCAGGGCATCAAGAGATGGCTTAAATTTTGGACTTAGTCAACAGCATATTCTGGTGGGCGATTAGCAGTCAGCTCCCGAATGATTGTCTTTCATTTATAACTATGACATTTGTGATAGTGTTGGTCTTATCGGCTATTATGAAGTCGATTTCATTCTTTGTCTCTCAATTCGGTGTTCTCCAGGTCCATTTTCTTCATGTTCCTTTGTCGATGAATGTTCATTATCATCTGCCTAGCGAGACGATAATATAATCACCTGCACCTGTGTGTGTGTGTGTGTGTGTGTGTGTGTGTGTGTGTGTGTGTGTGTGTGTGTGTGTGTGTGTGTGTGTGTGTTCTTACCTAATTGTATCTATACAGGAATGAGTCAAGCTCGTACTGTACCGTGTCTTAAACCATATTTATCGTACATATCCTTAAATTTGTGAATTGTTTTGGCACACACTATTTCATTCGTTAGTGCATTCCATCGATCAATTGCTCTGTTTGGGAAACTGAATTTCCTTACGTCTTTATCACCTCTCTTCTTATGCAGTTTTTTTTGCAGTGTCCTCTTGCTGATGCTTCTCCATATGTTAAGTAATCATTTATGTCTATTTTCTCCTTCCCTGATATGCACTTATATAGCATTATCATGTCACCTCTTTTCCCTCTCTCCTGTAGTGTTGGTAAATTCAGTTTATTTAGTCTTTCTTCGTAGCTAAAGTCCCTTAAGCTTGGTATCCATCTTGTAGCGGCCCTTTGAACTTTTTCAATCTTGTATATGTGTTTTTTGAGATGAGGACTCCAGACTACTGATGCATATTCCAGGGTTGGTCTAATGAATGATGTTATTATCCTTCTTAGCATGTCTTCATTTATGCATGTGAATGCTATTCTCATATTTGCAAGCAGTGTATACATGTTCCGCACCTTCTCGCTGATGTGGTCAGCCGGAGATAGTCTGTTATTGATAATCACACCTAGGTCCTTCTCTCTTTCTGATGTGTGTAGGGTTTTATTTCCTAACGTATAATCCCAATCAGGTCTTTTTCCACTTTTACCAAACTTGATTACATGACACTTGTCCACACTGAATTCCATTTGCCATGGATTACTCCATTCATGAAGTTTATTTAATTCTTCTTGTAGCTCTCTACAAGAGTCTGTGTTAGTAATTCTCCTTTGTATTTTTGCATCATTTACAAACATATTCAGATAGCTTTCATTTCCAGTGTTACTGTTTATATCATTTATATACACTAAAAACATGATTGGTGCCAGCACTGAACCCTGTGGTACTCCACTAGTCACTTCTTTCCATGATGAGTAGTTTCCTCTTAGTACTGTTCTCATTTCTCTTTTTATGAGAAAATCTTGCATCCAACAAAACAGTTTGCCTCGAATTCCTCCTTGATGGTACAGTTTCCATAAAAGTCTTTGGTGTGGTACTGTCAAATGCTTTCTTGAAATCTAAATAGATACTGTCCACCCATCTTTCTCTTTCCTGTATTGTGTTTGTTACTCTGTCATAGTAGCTCAACAGATTAGTAACACATGATTTTCCTTTTCTGAAACCAAACTGTCTTTCTGTTATCATACTGTGTTCTTCTAGATGATTTACCCAAGCTTTTCTTATAAGCTTTTCTAATACCTTGCTTACAACACTGGTCAGTGATACTGGTCGGTAGTTGAGTGGATTTTGTCTTACTCTTCTTACTCTCCTTCACCAGTCTCTTAACCTCCCTTCTCCTGCTCACATATATCTCTCTCTTCTCTCTCTCATCTTCTCCCCTTCCTCTACTCGCTAACCATTCACTATATGCTTTCTTCTTTTGCTCTACAGCTCGTTTCACCTCATCATTCCACCATGCTGTCCCTTGCACACCCTTGCATCTCCTCCTCACTCCACAAACCGCCTCACACGCTGCTCCTATCTCTTCCGTGAATATCTTACATACGTCTTCCACCCCTTCCATCTGCTCTAGCTCATACCTTCCCAATCTTTCTTCCACTATGCTCTTATACTCTGTCATTTTCTCACTATCTTTCAATTTCTCCACTTTTCTCACAGGAGATGTTTCCTCCTGTCTTCCCCTTCGTCTCCTCAACCATTTTCTTTGCAGCTTTACCTTGGTCCGAGACTCCATTCCCCCACCCTCTCCACACTCTTGCATCCAACACTTGTCTTCTCGTTCGCTCATCCACACACGCGTAGTCTATCATTGCCTTTCGTTCAATAACTTCATCATCCATACTCCTCATTATTCTCCATGAATACCGGTGGATCATCTTATGATGAAAGTAGGTGTTGGCTATTGCCAACCCCTTACAAGCACAGATGTCCTCCAAAGCACTACCATTCCCATCTACTTCACCTGGCACACCCCACTGACCAACCACTCCATTCACTCGTACATTCCCAACTTTGCCATTCATGTCTCCAATCAAAAGCACTCTCTCGCTCCTCTCAAACTTGTCCATACATGCTTCTACTCTCGCCCAAAACTCATCTTTCACTCTTGCCACTCGGTCCTCTGTCGGGGCATACACACATACAATCGCCCACGCTTGTATACCTACTTTCATTCTCACCTATACAATCCTTGCACCCACTGTTCCATACTCTCTTATATTCTCCTTCCACTTCTTGCTTATCATCAGACATGCTCCCTCTCTTGCCCTCTCATTCTCATTGACTCCAGCACATACCTAAACCATATTCCCATTCTCTCACCCTTTCACCTTTCCAGTTAATATATTTCTTTTAGAATTCTCCTCCATTCTGTGTAGTAATACTCTTAAACTATGAACTGTATTCTCTCCCAGATCTTCATATTTGCCTCTTTCCCATGTGTTTGATCTGGGTAGCATGTATAAATTTGGATGAGGAATTTGGAAAGAATTTGAGTGTAAAGTGGAGGGGCTGTAAGAAAATGTTCTGGAAAGAGGTGAAAAGAGTAAGACAGGGTGGAAGTGAAGTTAGCAGAGGAGTGAAAGACAAAAATGGTAGATTACTAGTGGAGAAGGGAGAAAAAGTGAGCAGATGGATAGAACACTTTAAGGAATTGTTGAACATAGAGGATGGAAGTAATGCGAGTATAAGTGGCTGGGGAATGGCTGGGAGAAGGAGGGAGGTGAGAAGACAGGAAGAAATCAGTAGGATAGAAGTTGTGGAAGCAATGAAGAAAGTTAAATCGGGGAAAGCCCCAGGAATTGATGGAGTGTGTGGTGAAATGCTGAAGCATGGGGGAAAGATACTAGTAGAATGGATGTGGAAGATGTGCAGATTGGCCTGGGAGGAAGGTAGAGTCCCGGAGGATTGGAAGTCGGGTATAATTATTCCCTTGTACAAAGGAAAAGGGGAAAAAGAAGTGTGTGGTAATCATAGGGGCATTTGTCTTCTTAGTATAATATGAAAAGTGTATGGTAGGATACTTATTGACAGAGTTAGAGAAAGAACAGAGAAATTAGTTGGAGAAGAACAGGGAGGCTTTAGGAAGGGAAGAGGTTGTGTAGATCAGATATTCATTCTTAGATATTTAGTGGAAAAGTTTCTAGAGAAGGGAAAGAAGTTGTATGCGGCTTTCGTGGATTTGGAGAAAGCATATGACAGGGTAGATAGACAAGGATTGTGGACAGTGTTAAGAATATATGGAGTAGATAAGAAGTTGTTAAATGCTGTGAAGAGTATGTACGGTGGTGCGAAGGCTGCACTGTGTGTGGATGGTGAACTAAGTGAATTTTTCTCTTTGAAAGTTGGGTTGAAACAGGGATGTGTCATGTCTCCATGGTTGTTCAATCTGTACATGGATGGGGTAATAACGGAGGTACAAGGTAGGGTAGTGGATATTGGAGAGGCCCTGGTGAGAGAGGATAGTATTTGGAAACTCCCTGTACTGTTGTTTGCTGATGATACTGTGTTATTGGGTGAAGACGAAGGGGAGCTGCAAGGCTTGGTGGATGAGTTTGGGAGAGTGTGTAAGAAACGGAAGCTAAAGGTGAATGTAAGGAAGAGTAAAGTGATGGTCTTTGAGAGAGGTGAAGTCAGTGAATGTACAGCGAAGTTGGATGGTGAGGAATTGGAAAATGTGAGTACGTTTAAGTACTTGGGTAGTGTGATGAGTAAGGATGAAGGTTTGGTGGGTGAAGTGCTTCAAAGGGTACAGCAGGGAAGAAAGGTTGCTGGTTCTTTGAAAGCAGTGATAAGAAACAGGGAAGTGAGCATGGAAGTGAAAAAGTTACTACATGACAGTATTGTGATACCAACTCTAACGTACGGAAGTGAAGCTTGGACGTTGTTGGAAGGACACAAGTCAAGAGTGAGAACAGTGGAAATGAGTTATTTAAGAGGAGCCTGTGGAGTCACATGGAGAGACAGGCTGACGAATGAGGATATACAGGAGCATTGTGGTGTGGATGTGATAGGAAGCGTTATGAGGAACACACTGAGGTAGTTTGGCCATATGGAGAGGATGGAGGGTGAAAGACTGACGAAGAGAGTGTATGTGAGTGAGGTGGAGGGGGGAAGAGGGAGGGGGAGGCCGAGGATGAGATGGAGGGATGAGGTGGAGAGGTATATGAGAGAGGGGTGTGTGAGTTGGGAGCAGGGCAGTGAAATGGCGGGGGACAGGGCGACTTGGAGGCGATTTGTTTGTGGCCACCCCAAACGGGATTGAGGCGTCTGGGAATAGATAGATAGATAGACTTTCCCTTTAGATGTATTAATCTCTACTCCAATCAGTTCTACTTGTGAGGGTATATCTAAATTTATTTCTTTGACTTGCAGATTTTTCTTTGCTAATATAATAATTCCTCCTCCCTTTTTTTTAAGTTCCTATTTCTTCTCCATATATTGCATTTCTCTAGGTTTAGGGTATACTTTGATATCCTTAGAGTTAATTTTGTTTCAGTTAGGCAAATAATATGTGGTTCAATTTCATTGATACAGTCATTCACCTCTAATAAATTAGATACCATTCCCTCTATATTTGAGTACATAACTTATCTATCTTGTTAACATAGTTGTCATGACTTGGGTCTACTACCATCCTCCTTTTCATTCCCTCCTGGTTATGTACCACTTTCGTACGTGCAATCCAAATATTTTCTTAAAACATATGTAATCTTCTCCTCTGATCTTCCCTTGTTCTTTGTTTTTGTTTCCTCCATATGTGGTTTCCACATCGTTTTTGTCACTTTGCATCACTTCATTCATTTGGGTTATCTAATCCTCACTATCACTGCTCTGATCTATCAGATTTCCTACTTACCTAATTCTCTCTGTATCATTTCTGAACTCTTCCATGATACTCTCGTGGTTGACAACCGTACTTGCCATTTCACTCTTTCTCCTAAGTGATCCTACTTCAACTGTCAGCTCATCTATTGCTGTGTCTTTCTTGTTGACTTTCTTTACTAATTTTTCATTTTCATCCTTCTGCATGAGCAATTGTTTCTTAATTTCATCCATCTCACTCTGAAATGCCTTCTCCAATCTGTTTACCCATTCTAACAGCTTATTGTACATCTCCGTTTCAATCAGTTCCTGGTAGAAATCATCATCCTGCTTTCTACCTTTATTCCTTTTCTTAGCTCCTTTCAAATTTGCTTTACTAAAGGAGGTGGACATCTTCTGGTACTGAGAGCAAAGATTTTGCTTACGGTCCCTGGTGTGCAGACTAAACACATAATCAGCTGATGAGCTTGCTGCAAAGGGATGTTCCCGCACTACTTTGTTTTATTCCGTTATTTGAACAACACTCTTACTTAAAACTTCCTCTTTTTTATTAGAACACCATTTAGTTTAACCTGGTATAGAGCTTGACTCACATAAAGATACTTCAGGTATGGCCAGTTTTTGGCCTGGTTGGCCAAGTGCGGGGCGATGTGTCGTACGTCCTACCTGTGCAGCGTCTGTGTGTGTGTGTGTGTGTGTGTGTGTGTGTGTAATTATTTTAAAATGACTAGGAATTTTTTAAAATCATCATGTCATATTGTTTTAGAGATATGTTTTATTAATAAGAATGTTATCAGGAATATAAATAGGTTTAGGGAAGACCATTAATCAGATTTTACCACAGGTGGGGAATATACATTCGAATATATGCTGTCTGATCGAAAAGTATCCGACCATATTTTTATCCTCCTAATGCAGCAGGAGCACGGGGATGTGACTTAGTGGAGTGTGACCTACCAATTTTGTGTGCATGTTCGAATGTTTTCAGCACTGCTGCACAGCCCAGTAGCTGCTGAGCAGCATGTGTTTCAGGATGTGTTCTTCTTACTCATTGCATTCTTTAATTGTCGCGATGACCTAGAGAATCAAGCAATGTTACTGCATGAAATTTATTCAGGTGGCATGCAATCTGAAACAATCAGGATGATTCAACAGGCTTTTGGCGATGATGCAAAAGGTCAGAGAAGGTAAAGTAGGTTCGGAGCAAGGTGCAGCAAATGCTTTGTTTTTTTCTAACTACCAAGGTGTTGTTCTTTATGAGGATGCACTAGAAGGCCAAATAATCAGTAAATAGTACCACCTGGGATTTTCCCATCACCTATGGAATGCAGTGTGACAAGAGATGCGAAATGTGGGAGGCAGAAAACTGGCAGCTTCACCATTGCAATGCTCGAGCCCATTCATCCTACTTCATCCAGGATTTTTTGACCAAACACATAATCACATAAGTCCAGTAGGGTCCTCCCTCCTCTCCTGACATGGCTCCCTGTGACTTGTGGCTATTTCCTAGACTGAAGATGCTGCTGAAGGGTTCAAGATTTGAAAACACGATTGGGACAAAGACAAATGTGAAAAAGACGTTGTTAATGATCCCCAAAACTGAGTTAGAAATTGTTTTCAGCAATGGAAGGACCATTTGGCTAAGTGTGTTGAGTCCCATGGGGCGTAATTTGAAGGAGATTAACCCACTGACTCCCATTGATGTATATATACGTCCACACGTTTTGTCACTGTGACTCCAGTTGATGTATATAAACATGTAGCAATTGCAAGGTCCCTAATCTGCACAATTTTCATATTTCACGTTTGATTTTTGTTATGTATACATGGGACACCTTCCTCTACAAGATGCCAGGCAGGGTCAATGCCTTACCTGCATGACTTCCCCCCCAGCACACCATTGTCTCAACAATTCACCTCTTACCAGTGACCTGGCCAGTAAAGACATATCGTGCCACGGTACGAAATTCAAGGCCAGAGTGATTCCCCCAATCGATGACAATGTGGAGGACAAAGCATCCATAACATTAGAGGAAGAAACAGTCAGAAATGATGATCAAGGTAATTTTGCCAATAAAGGCCAGGTATATTGATGTGTTTGGTGAGGGAAACAGTGGTTATATTGCCTATATTACTGTGTGAAAACCAATATACTCTCGTACTACATATAAATTCATACCAAATAAATTAATAAATACCGTTTATGAGTGGTGTGGAATAGTTACCCTCCCATAGAACTCGTTTTCTTTGGAGCCAGCCTGATAAAAAACACAGAAAGGTAAGGGGTACTGCTACCTGTATTCAGTATTTTAAACCTCAGGTGAGCGATTTCTCTATGAATTTTCAATGTTTCTCACCAAAGCGGAGGTTCGAGCCAAACAAATTTATTTCCAAAATTGGTCGGGATTGGGGGGGGGGGTCAGTGGTGGAAAATCTGTCAGGACGGGGCGGGTTAAAGTCTGAATTCAGTTTCTTATTTTTCAGGCCTCATTTTTACATTTTTTTTTTTTTTTACATTTTTTACAAATGTGTTGTGTCACCTCTCTCGTGTAGACTTTCTCTCAACTGCAGTTACACAACATTGTTTGGAAGGTAGTCCCAAAATATATGTTTTATCAAGAAGTAACTGCATCACACTGTTCTATTAATCTCTTCAATATGCGGTCCCCAGCTTCGATGTTTTGTGTAGATGGTTCGTTCCTGCTTCCACCTCCTCAGCCACCTATACACTGTTGTGATGCTCTTCCCACTTCCCTGAGCAATGGCACGGGCTGACACACCATTCTGCCACATCCATACAAACCATGCCCGCTCCCTGGCAGTTGTTCGACGGTAATTCTGTCCTTCCATATATGTGCAGTCTGTTTTAAATGCCATACATGTAATGGTCAGTGTTTACAATATCACCACGATGAATGAATTGTACAGGATACACTGTAAATCTCTCTCTCTTTCTCTCTCTCTCTCTCTCTCTTTCTCTTAAATGATATAAAAAGAGATAAAACCTCCATGCATTGTTATTTGCTTTTGCTTGCCTATCTACATAGTTCTGCACAAAAAAAAAAAAAAAAAAAAAAAAAAAATCCCATGCAACATGCTGAAGCTAATAATTCCCATTTTTTTTTATCATTCCTAAAGCGCATACATAAGAATTTTGATGTTTTGAACAGGAAAAACATTCCAAAGGTTCCTAATTAATGTAACTCCAAAATGGGTTTGGCAGAAGAATAAGTTCCTATGGGTCCCAGTGCTCATAACAATTTTCCTAATTTTTTTATAATATTCATAGGACATTTTCCTGAAGCTCTTGGTGCCGATATGATTTTCTGTGGTGCTGATTCGATTTCCGAGGCTTTCAAAATGGCTGGAGATCAATACCATGTTATTGAGGTGAAGGTCAAGCCCTTTTTTCCAAAGTAATCATATTTAAATTTTTCTACACAATAAAACAGCTTACTCTGAATGATTTTCATATTTTCTCAAACAGCAAGACAAACTGAGGTCAACCTCTTGGGATTAAGGTGATCTTCAACGTCCTGGAATGTGTCAATAAAAGGACATAGAACATTCTGTTACCATGTCTACAGAACCTAGTATTAAAGTGTTCACTGTATGGTTCTTGCTCACATGTGCATGATGCGTATCCGGGGCCATTTGGTATATTTCAGAGGTTCAGGGAATCCGGATTCCTGCCCAAGAAATCCAGGAAATCTACAGCTGACTGGGTCCTACTATGGCACTTTGAATCCTTGTGGCGTGCCATCATGAATTTCGGCAAGGACTGCCTGCAGCTTTTGTTAAACTCAAGGAGGCATTGGACTCAGTTAATTGGGAGGTGCTGTGGAAACTCATCTGCCTCCGTGATATCACCACAGAGATTATGCAGCTAATTCAAACACTGAGATTAAGTTCAGAAGTTGCACAGAAATGTGCCCTTTCCCCCCAACCCCTCACCTCTCACTTTTCTACACATGAGTGGGAATGGTACTGGGTCAGACTGTTACTAGGTATCACTGTGGAGTGTGAACTGGCAGTCTAAATATTACTAAATTTTACCTAACTTATCATATAGCCACTGGAAATTCTTCTAATTGTTCTGGAGGCATTTCGCCAGGCAGCTAAGCAACTGGAACTGAAAGTCTTCTGGGCAAGGACCAAGTCAAGACATGCAAAGTCGTCAAAAAGCAGTACAGCAGTACAGTGTGTGTGTGTGTGTTTTAGCATATAATGAGACGAGGAAGTCTTAGAAAGATGAATTCTTGGTAGTGTGATCCATGACAATGATAGGTCAGATGATGGTATCTCTCGTAACATTGGACTGATCTATGCTGTTGTGGATTTGCTATATTCGAGTATCTCAGCTTGTTGAAATTTGTGTACAAGGAAAAAATTCGCATATTTAGGCACTGGTTTTTCCTGTCTTATTGAGTGGTTGTGAGACATGGATATTAAACAGTATTTTGGAGAGCCGAATTGATTTCTTTGATACTACCAAAGCGTCTTTGCAGGATCCTTGTTTAACACTGCTGTGGCCAGTTGCTTAACGAGCGATTACCCAGTGACTGTGAATAAAGGATAATTATCAACATAATATATTATGAATGCCATTTCAGCTGTATCGACTCGTGCCATGTTTTCCCGCATTTGGTCTTGCTCACAGGGTGACATCTGCAACAGTCTACTAGGGATACAGATGGCCATGGGAAAGGTCGTAATATTCATGGATGGAGCAACTTGTTTTTTTCCTTTTGGGAGGTATTTGGAGAGAAGAGTTGCTGCCCGGAAGCTTACACGAGGGAACCGACGTTGATTGACCTAGAGGGTGAGTGGGACTCTGTTCCCTGTGACATTCGCCCGAAGTGGGACTCTGTTCCCTATGACATTCGTCCGAATGTCACAAGGCACTTTGAGTGTGTGTGACCATATGACTGAATGGCTGACTACTCTCACGAGAGCACAGTCAGGTGGAAAGGATTCATTGGACATCTTACCTTCAAAACTGGTCCATAATTGCGTGCTGTACAGCGCAAATGAATGAATGGATAGACGGTCACACCAATGGGCACATGGAAAACTCTTTTTCTGGTTCAGCTGTGCAAGCCCATCGATTTCGTGTTCACGAATATTTCTGTATATCATCATTGTTCCATACATTTCACAGCTGTATATAGATAAAGTTATATCCCATCATATATACATTCTTTGCTTCATAATCCCCATCTTCCTTTCCCTCTGCCCCTCACTTTTAACTGTCTCATTTCTTGGCTTGATGCTTGAAGTTTCTTACTTCTTTGACAGATAGAATTTGGCCCTCTTTTGTATTTGTTTTTTCTTGGAAGGAACTGATTGCGGGTTTCTGGCCTTTGGTTCCATCTTCCTTGCATAAAAAAAAAACTGCTGAGTTAATCTGGATTACTGCCAACTTTATTTTGGCATGTCTCTCTGACATTGATCCTGCTCATGGGTTGGTATCCGAAAGAAACAACCCAGAGATGAGAAGACCGAAGGAAGCTCGCAGAACTAATGGTTGAAGCAAGTGCATAATTCCCATCAGGAGTTACTTAAGATTGGAGAAGCTGCTGTCTGAAAGCTTGCACAAAGGAACCCTTGTGGATCCAGTCAGAGGAACCACATGTCACAGCTGTGTCCTCAGCAGTTGAGTGAGTCTTAACACTATCCGCAATGGTCTTATAATTCTTTTCCTCTGATGCTGAAAATTCTTAAAGGAGCAGTGAATTTCTGCAGGAAAAGTGGAGCTCACAACATAGTTCTCATTGATACTTATATATAGATATTTACCTTATGCACACGGTGACATGGATATGGAAATGGACCAGTGATTACGTGCAGATGGCTGCCTGACCTTATTGCTCGGCCAGAGTCGTTCGTCTACCGTGCCGTAGTTGCTCCATGATGCCTAATTCTTTCTAGAGTGAGAAATTGTCAAGTGTAAGCTGGCATAAATTCTGATATTCTAAATTCTTCAGTATGCTATTGTCTTTTATATTTCATTCTTGCTGTTCCCAGAAAATGTAATGGAATTGGTGATGAAAGCATATGATTATTATATAAAATAGCAACATCTCTAGTAACGAAGGGAATTTTTTTCTATGTGGCATTCCTCCCTGAACTAAAAAAAAAAAAAAAAAAATCGTCTACTGAGAGAGGAGGGGAAAAAAGCATTTTTGTGAAAAAAAAAATCAACCACACAGATGCCTGTTTTTAATTTACTCTTGCTGTCTTCAGACCGTTCCTTTTTAACCCGCCCCATCCCGACCACTTTTCCACCACTGACCCCCCCCAATCCCGACCATTTTTGGATTTTTTTTTTTTTTGGCTCAAACCTCTGCTTTTGGTGAGAAACATCGAAAATTCATAGAGAAATCGCTCACCTGAGGTTTAAAATACTCGATCCAGGTAGCAGTACCTCCTTACCTTACTGGGATTTCTAATAGGCTGGCACCAAAGAAAACGAGTTCTATGGGAGGGTAACTATTTCACACCACTCATAAAGGGTATTTATTTATTTACTTGGTACGAATTTATATGTAGTACAAGAGTATATTGGTTTTCAAACAGTAATATAGGCATTATAAGCATTGTTTCACTCACTAACTCATCACCATACCTGACCTTTTTTTGCCAAATTACCTGATCATCATTTCTGACTGTTTCTTCCTCTAATGCTATGTAAAGTTTGTCCTCCACATTGTCATTAATTGGGGAATCACTCTGGCCCTGAATTTCGTACCGTGGCATGACATGGCTTTACTGGCCAGGTCACTGATAACAGGTGAATTGCTGAGACAATGGTGTGCAGGGGGGGAGGTCATGCTGGGTAAGGCATTGTCCCTGCCTGGCATCTTGTAGGGGATGGTGCCCCGTGTATACGTACCAAAAATCACTCACGAAAATTGAAAATTGTGCAAATTAGGGACCTTGCAATTGATTCGCATTTATGTACATCGACGGGATTGGCAGTGACAAAATGTGTGGACGTTAATTCACATTGACGGGACGCCGCGGGCTAAGACGTCAGGAAAGCACATACATACATACCTTTTATTATCGTCTTCAACACATGAGCTATCTATAAGTCAAACAAAAATGTAGGTTTACAGTTTGATTATAACAGAGATGTCATTGTAGTATAGAGCTGGATTTTTCATCATGACAACGCTTTCTTTGGGCTTATTCTTGCTACCTTCAGACGATATTGATTCACCTCAGGGATGACCTCTTACAGTAAATGGATTAATGAAGCTCATATCTATACCCTCCAGTTCGGGATTTGTCTTGGCAGAAAAGAATCGTTTGTTGTAGTAGGAAGATAACACAAATTCGTCCTCGCAGTGAAAGTATTAACCCCTTGGTTCATTATGAATTTACAATAATCATCTGGCGTTAATTGAAATAAAATTTATGTTTATGTTGAAATAAAATTTATGGGTAACATGTTAATCAAAATAGTTTATAAAGTTTTTCTAAGAGAGAAGAGACAGAGTTGAGTAAAATGGTCTTGAGCTAGCCGAAACATATTTTTGTAGCCCCGGTCACACACAAGTGACTCAAGGTCCGACCGCCGCACGGGTTACGTTACTAACGCATTTTTTCATCGATTGTCCCTTGATTCGCTGGCAAAGCCCAGACTCTTTCGGGGGATCGCGAGCCGCTGAGACGACTCATTGGGCCTCACGACTTGCCAAAGTCGTGTCACAGTTGTGTTGCAGTCGGGAGTGTCATACGTTGGTCGTGAAGCAGTCTTAGCTCAATCGGATGTGTCATGATGTAGTTGTTGCATGTTGTGATGCTGTTGCTGACAATAAAATCATTACGACTGCATGTCCTTCATCAACTAACTAGACACAGGAGAGGTCCATGGTGATGTGCTGGGTGTCACTGGTGGTCCAGGTGTGATGCCCTGCCCCATACTGGGTGTCACTGGTGGTCTAGGTGTGATACCCCGTCCCACGCTGGGTGTCATTGGTGGTCCAGGTGTGATGCCCCATCATATGGATTGGTCGTGGCGGGGTCGTGGTGGTGTCGTGGAGGGTCGAGGTACATTCCCCAAATGCATCACACAGTCGTCTTGCGATCGTGGGCAGTCGTGTCACGGTCGTGGCTGACAAAAATTCGTTAAATTTCAAATTTGAAGACTCGTAGCTCTGTCACCTCATGGTCGCTTTGTGATCTTGTCACGTTCTTGATGTCACGGCAGGTCGTGAGGCAGTCATGACGCGGTTGTTAGGCAGTCGTGAGCAGAGCAGATTCAGGGCCAGTTGGGAGGCATGGGAATCAACTAAGACACGACCTTGAGTCGCTTGTGTGACTGGGGATTATGTTCGTATGTTGCGGCTAAAGATTCAAGAGATTTTACTCTGATATTCGAGTTGTGGAAGAGAAAATAGCTTTAGAAGAATAAACATGAAGGATGGAATCACAAATGTGATAATCGATATAATCCATGTATCATTGTTCGTCTCTTACCATTCATCCATAATCCTCATGCATCCATCATCATCCATCTGTATGAAAATGGAATAATCCATTTATCTAACAAATTCCATCCATAACTATCCATCATTTACCATCTTCCGATCCTTATCTAAATATCAACATTCATCATCATCATCAATCATAATCTGTCTATAATAATCATGGCCATCATCGATAATAAAATTCAGTTTTCCATACTCTTAAGATAATGAGGAGATTGGTGCTGTTTGAAGTTGGTACACACACACACACACACACACACACACATATATATATATATATATATATATATATATATATATATATATAAACAGATAGGGTGTTCCACGAATTATTAAATGAAAAGAAATATATCTTTCTGAGTAAAATTTGTTATTTGGACATAGGGATTTTCTGCATTAATTTACCGCTGCCACGGCCTTCTAATCTGATGTGTGCGGACGGGTGTCGGACGGGAGGGAGAGAATGAAAGAAGGATGTGTTGGTGCCACATCAGGGAAAATGGATTTTTTTTTTTTTTTGCATAGGCTATTTTACGATATATTTAAAAGAAAAAAAACACGCTTTGAACAGATACCAACAGCACGAAGGCATGTACAGTTCACACTCCTAATTACACCTGCTTTTCCATCATTACAGTGACACCGGAGATCAGCTGTCTCGGTTCTTGTCCAGACTCAATCTTGGACGAGAGTAATATGAAATCTTTACGAGTGTTTATCATTGGGTATTGAAAGAGGATCTTCCACTAACGTTTTATTAAGGTATCAGTGTACATTTTTGTCAAGCTCACACAAAATGCTCAAAGTGACCACCAGTAGCTTCAATGCACAATCTTGCACGGTGCATCACTGAATACGTATCCTTCTTCAATATACTGTATATGAATTGTTCTTTATGTCCTGAGTAGCTTTCATTACTCGCTGAAGACGTTCTTTTTTGCTGTTGCTTTTCTTCTTGTACACAGGTGACTTCATGTGTATCCAGAAATGGGAATTCTGTGGTGTTAGGTCTGGTGATCTGGCTGGCTATGGCTGTAACCCTTGAATTATCCACCTATCAGGAAAAGTCTTGTCAGGGTGCTCCCTAGCTTGCCTGCTGAAGTGTGGAGGTGACGCTTCATGCTGAATGCTCAGCTGTTGTCGTGTCACCAGAGGAACATCATTTTGCAGTACAGGAAGTTCATGTATCAAAACATTTGCAAAGGCATTTCCTGTAAGTCGTTTTCAAAGATGTGTGGTCCAATCAGATCACCAACAGTTCCACACCAGACATTAATGGAAAGTCGATGTGGGAAAATTCTTTCTGCTGCCTTGTGGCTTTTCATCTGACCATCGGTGTTTATTGTGGGAATAATTCAGTCCAGTAAAGGTAAATATGGCTTCATCAATGAATAAAATGAATTTCCTCAGCTAGAGATGTTCCACTAGCAATTTACAGAAATTCCTTTTTTTAGCCAGATTCTCAGGAATAAGATGTTGATCTTCATGTAAATGATATGGATGCAGGACTTCTTTCAGAATTCTCCACACAGCCATACGAGGAAGTCCAAGTCGGGGTGGATAATCTTCTTGTGCTAATGCAAGGTCTCTGTGTGACTGTGTAAATAAGTCTCACTTTGAACTCTCTGTTTTCGTTCTATTGCTGTATCAACACCAGGAAAACATCTTTTCTCATGAAGATACTGGAAAACGCTGTGGAAGAGCTGGGAATAGGAACATCTTATTGATTATCTTCTTTTGTGTTCTACTGCAGCACTAGCACTAGCATTGCAGAACCCATAAATAGAAATCATATCTGCATATTCCACCATATTTTTTTAGGTAAAAGGATTTTTTTTTTTTTTTTTTGCAAATTTGACTAGTCCACTGGTGCAGTAAAACTCTCCTGCCCTATCCCGCCTAGGAAAATGTTGGCGGGAAATTGTTTGACTGTCACGATATGGCCCAGTTCCCTGCTTATCTCGGGCGTTTGCCGCATGTAACGATGGAAGAGCAGGTGTAATACTCGTAAACAGTTACAGTTTTACATGACTTCATGTTGTCAGATTTTTCTAATTAACATCTATTCAGAAAGTGATTTATCCGTGTTAAATATATCACAGAATAACCTGTGCAAAAGAAAAATCAATTTTCCCTACGTGCCACCAACGCATCCTTCTTTCAATCTCTCCCTCCCTCTCATCCGACACCCGCCCCCACACACTGATCAGATATAAAGGCCGTGGCTATTGTAAACTAATGAAGAAAATCCGAATGTCCATAGAGCATTTTATACTCAAAATGATATAATCTTTCTTTTCTCGATGTAACTTAAAAAAAAAAAAATCGCGAGACACCATATATATATATATATATATATATATATATATATATATATATATATATATATATATATATATATATATATATATATATATATATATATATACTCTAAAATATGTGTGTGGTTAACAGAATGATAAGGTGTGTAGTGGATGCAAGAGCATACAGAGGTCGGGAGAATGAAATTTCTGACCACCATGTGGTGATGGTGAAGTCAGGGTTCAAATGGAATGGAAGAATAGAAGAAGGGAAGGACTGGAAGAAGTAGTCCTTACAAAGAGGGTAGCCAGGTTGCAAGAGGACGGATAAAAGGCAGAATATAAGAGAGAACTGGAGGAGCGATTGAGTAAATACGATTTAGAGAACGTGGTCAGAGTGGAAGGGGTGTCCAAAATATTCACAGAAGAAATCTGTGCAGCATGTGAGATGGTGTGTGGGATAAAGAGAAGACGAAAGGGGGTGCAAGAAACAGCATGGTGGAATGAAGAGGTGAGACAAGCTGTGGCGAAAAGGAGAAAGCATAGAGTGAGTGGATGGGAAGCAGAAGAATGGAGGACGTTGAGAGAACGATGAGAGAGATATATGTAGAGAGGAAGAGAGAGGTGAAAAGACTAGTAAGTGAGAGTAAGATGCGAAAGGATGAGGAAATTGGAAGGAATTTGAGTGTAAAGTGGAGGAATGTAAGAGAATAATCTGGAAGAGGTAAAGAGAGTAAGACAGGGTGATAAAGAAGATAGTCGGGGGGTGAAATATAAAAATTATAGATTGCTAGTGGAAATGGGGAAAAAGTGAGCAGATGGAGAGAACACATGCAGGAACTGTTGAATATAGAAAATGAAAGTGAAGCGAACATAAGTGGCTGCGGAATGGCTGGGAGGAGGGAGGTTTTAAGAAAGAAATCAGTAGCATGGAAGCAGTGGAAGAAATGAAGAAAGTCAAAATCGGGAATTGATGGAGTGTGTGAAGACATGCTGAAGCATGGGGAAGAGAGAGAGAGAATAGTAGATTGGATATGGAAGACGTGCAAATTGGCCTGGGAGGAAAGTAGAGTCCTGGAGGATTGGAAATCGGGTATAATCATTCCCCTTTTCTAAGGAAAATGGGAAAAAGAAGTGTGTAGTAATCACGGGGGCATTTGTCTTCTTAGAGTAATAGGAAAAGTGCACGGTAGGTTACTTATTGACAGTTAGGGAAATAACAGAGGAATTAGTTGGTGAAGAATAGGAAGGTTTTAGGAAGGGAAGAGGTTACGTAGATCAGATAATCATTCTTAAGTCTTTAGTGGTAAAGTTTCTACAGGATCGAAAGAAGTTGTATGAGGCCTTAATGGATTTGGAGAGAGTATATGACAGGGTGGATAGACAAGGAATGTGGAAAACATTAGGAAAATATGAAGTCAATGGAAAGTTCTTGAATGCTGTAAGGAGTTAGTATATGGGGGCTAAGGCTGCAGTGCATATGGATAGTGAATTTAGTGAAATTCACTGTCTGAATGTTGGACTGGAACAAGGATATGTCATGTTTCCATGGTTGTTCAGTCCGTACATGGCTGAGGCTATAAAAGAGATACACGGTAGGGCAGTGGATGTTGCAGCATCCCTTATGAGTGAAGGCTGCGTTTGGAAACTCACTGTACTGTTGTTTGTAGATGATACTGTATTGTTAAGTGAAGACGAAGGGGAACTCCAAGGCCTGGTGAACGAGTTTGGAACTGGGTGTAAAAAACGTAATTTAAAGGTGAATGCAGGTAAGAGTAAAGTTATGGTCTTCGGTAGAAATGAAGTCACTGGTTGTACAGTGAGGTTTGATGATGAAGTGGAAAATGTGAATGCATAATTACTTGGATAGTGTGATGACTCATGAGTAGGAATGGAAGTTTGGAGGGTGAAGTGCTTGAAAGGGTACAACATGAACGAAAAGTTGTTGGTTCTTTGAAAGAAGTGATAAGAAAGAGGGAATTGAGCATAGAAGTAAAAAAGTCGCTGCATGACAGTATTGTAATACCATCTCTAACTTATGGAAGTGAAGCTTGGACCTTGTTGAAAGGACACAAGTCAAGACTGAGAGTAATGGAAATGAGTTATTTGAGAGGAGCATGTGGAGTCACATGGAGAGACAGGCTGACAAATGAGGACGTGAAGGAGCGTTGTGGTGTGGATGTGGAATGAGGTGGTGTGGCCATTTGCAGAGGATGGAGAGCAAGAGACTAATTAGGAGGGTGCATGTGAGTGAGTTGGAAGGGGGGGTAGGGAGTGGAAGGCCAAGGATGAGATGGAGGGACGGAGTGGAGAGAGGTATATGGGCCGAGAGCAGGGCACAGAAATGGCGAGGGACAGGGCGACATGGAGGTTATTTGATTGTGGCCACCCCTTACGGGACTGTGGCGTCTGGCAATAGATAGATAGATAGACATTCAGGGAATACATGAAAACTTCATTCCCAGTCCTGCCCTATGTATGTGATTTGGGTAAAATCCATGTGCTCACTTTCTCCAATTTCTGATCGTTTTTATTTTGGGTAGGGGAACCCTTTGCCAATCATTGGAGGCGGGGGGTCACGCTCCCCAAATACTGCATTACGACTGACAGCTCATTGTACAGCATGTGCTGATACCAAAGCCATATCTGCCCAGACTATGGAGTAAGAAAACGGTGCCAATCCTCGGGTATAGTCTCTATTTCTACACTACTGTAAAGGGTACGCGTCTGCTTGCAACATTAAGACAGGAAGATAAGATCACCAAATCACCATTGACTTGTGATGAAACAACTTCTTCCCCCCACTCACACACACATTCTTCTTTGTCTGTAGGCGATTTCCCAATTCATTAAAAAATGTGTGTGTGTGTGTGTGTGTGTGTGTGTGTGTGTGTGTGTGTGTGTGTGTGTGTGTGTTTTATTGCTAAAAGGAGAGTCATAAAGTGGAAACCCACGTAAACATTGTTTTTATCCGGACTAATTGAAAAACTTTTAAAAAGGAACTATAATTATTATCGGTTTATTTTGAGATACCTAAACATCAACCTAAAAGGCTGGACGTCTAGCCTGAGTGAAGTACAAACTGAAGATGACAGTTCCACAGCTGACCAGCTGCATCCATGGTAAACTGGGAGCAACTATTAAATTGCATTAGAAAGTTAGACTTAAAATAAATGAGTGTGCCTTGCTTGGCGGGTGCTTCATGCGCACTGTACCCAGGGAAGATTATAAGCAACCCTATCACAAGGGCAATGATGAATGAAATAGTGGAAGTCGATGGAAGACGAGATGTGGTGTACAGCTGAGAAAAATTAGAGGAAAGTCAGCGAACGCTTTAGAAACGAAAAAAAAAAAAAGGTCAGAGGCCCATGCCATCCCCTTTGGTCATTACATATACAGGGGCTTATGGGATGGAGGGAGGTTATTTAAACCCCCACCCTCCCTCCCTCGCGACCTCAAGGCTTGGTGTTGTTATGCTGCCTTTTTGCTAAATTTGAAATGGAAGTTTTAATGTGCATCTTGAATGTATTTTGGTGTAAACCGCTGGAAAAAAAAATATTTGGAATGGGTTGTTCGAGTACTATTATACGTCGTGCTGAAACACTACAAAGGTTCAGCAAGAGGAGATGGTCACTATTTAAGTCCCGAGGACTAGTGAAATGGGAACTCCATCTCCGATTTAACACCACATTTCCATCCACTTCGAAAGCTCTGCCCTGTTGGGGAACGAATATTTTTGCACTTACATCGGTCAAATTAACCTGGTTACAGTCACAGAGTATACTCACTCTTCTAGTAGAATACCACTCATCCAGGTGTTGCGACATATTAGCCATATACATTTATCTGAATTCCCACCACTGCATTTTCTCCTATCTTCGTATTACATTATCAACACCTTTTTCCTTCCCATTCTTTACTTTTTGCATATTAGTCTCTTTCTGCCATGACGCTAAGCATTGTTCTTCACATGTCAGTCCCATTAATCATATATTTAATAGTCGTTCAGCATAACCCACATTTCTTGTATGGGTGCGTTTTCTTCCGTTTTCACATATCGTTTTTATTAAGTTTTCCCCTTCACAATCACAGTTTTCTATCTCTTTAGAAACAGTTTAATATTTTCAGAGAAGTTCAAATTTACATTTTTTTCATCCTCTTCGGCAATCGCTTCTCTTTCTTCACATACCTCTTAATATTGGTTTATTCTCCTCTAATATTGTTTTTGTCAAAATTAACACTACATTATTTTCTAAGCTGACAACCCAGCAACATTACTCGTTTCATTAATATTTGTATAATGCATTCTTCAAGCTTCCTAACTACATTTGTTCCCAGTATTTGCATGCTGACGAGGAGCCTACACATAGGGGTGCAGTATACCCTGTGTGGAGCCAGGCAACTGCCAGATCCACCCCGAAGCCAAACTTCATATTTCCCGACACATCGCCCTGAAGACGGACCCTGGCCCGACCCTGGCGAGGAGCTTTCCATCACAATGGGCCCCGGTACCATCCACGATGAATATGCTGTGCTGTACCAGTTGGACGGCCTCACAAAAGCGGTGGCTGATTCGGTAGAGAGGCGGCCTGCGGTCCTAATGGACCCAGGATCGAATCCCGGCTGCGACAGGGAACAGTTTAAGGATCTGAATTTCCTAAAAAGCAGACTTTCCTGATCTACCAGGTGACCCGGTGACGTCTTAAAAATACCCCCGCTAATAGCGATACACCAATACTGTATGAGACAGCCCTAGCATGTATTGAATATGGATGGTGGGTGTTAGCGCCGAAGTGGTGACATGTTGAGGTGTAGGAGGACCACCGGGCCTTGGAATAGGTCACTGCCCCAGAGAAATAGGCCCTGAAGCCTTTGCCCAGAGTCGGACACGTAAAAAAAAAATAATAATAATAATTCCTTACATTTAGTTGATGGATCTGCCCAATCAGACAGACGGGTTGAACAATAACAACAACTTACACACCAACTACTTTCAAAGATTGTAATCACAGTCATCTTTTATTTTTTACTATATATATCGATGATTAAGAAAACAGATTCGTTTCTATGCTAGCTAAATGTGCAGATAACACGAAAATCGAAATTAAAGTAATTGCTGAAACGGACCGTGAATCTGTCCAATTCGACCTGGACGTTTTCATAAAATGGAGTGAAAAATGGCAAAAGGAATTTTATGTAGATCAATATACCATACTGTATCTTGGTGATAAAACATCAAACATGAGTACTGAACGTTCGATACCCAACTCACTTGAAATCAGGGTTTCAGTAACGTTCTGTAAGTCCACTGAAGAGCGCAGAGAAATGATAAACAAGGAAAAATGTTCTTCAGTGCAACGAATTTCGATCACAAAATATCCGATATATATAGTTTCTAATCTTTATACGTCACTAGACCACGCATAGAATACTGTGTACAATACTGGTCCTTCAACCTTTTTAATACAATATATATACTAGAGATGGTGCAACGAACTGCGACTAAGCTTATTCCATCACTGCCGTATGTACTCAACGAAGAACGATGAAAGGAACTAAATATGTTTTTTTTTTTTTTTTTTTTTTTTTTTTAATGGCGACGACTTTTGCTAGATCTGATTAAAATTTTGAACAATTTGACAACGTCAGGTAACATTTGGTCGATACTGAATGATACCGGTATTTGATATAATGTGGCGAAACTTGAGGAAAAAAAAAGATGCGTCAGTAAACAAGGCAAAGAATACTTTAATATCAGTTAGTAAAACAACATAATCAGCTACTAAGAACAGTAGCTAGTGCAATAATAATAAGTACATTTTAAAGTTCAGTTAGATAACAGTTTTGAAACATTGGCCTTTAATATTTAAGTGATGTTTGCCTCCAGGTGCTAGGGAGATTATTGCTAAATTATGAGAACCTTCCACCATCCTTTTTTTTTTTTCTAAATTATTGAGATTAAAGAGTGAATAGCATTTTTTCTTCTTCCTTTCCTATAACAATTTTCCGTGTCTGTTCTTTCTATAAAGGATGTTAGTTTTTATTTATTTCATTTGTTTTCTTGACTATTAATTTATATATTTTTGTACCAGAGAGTGAGGCGGGTGAAGTTGTTATCCATTCGTTTATTCTTTTCTGATACACATTGTTTAAATCTAAGTATTATTAGTTTAGTTACGGATTGCCTCGCTTTGAACCAATAGGCCTCCTATTATATGTAACATATACATTCATACATCATCTATCTAGCTACCTCTCTCTCTCTCTCTCTAGTGTGTGTGTGTGTGTGTGTGTGTATATATATATATATATATATATATATATATATATATATATATATATATATATATATATATATATATATACTTATATATATATATATATATATATATATATATATATATATATATATATATATATATATATATATATATATATATATATATATATATATATATATATTGCATCGTAAGTCGACTACTAACCCTGGATAACGGGCTCCCAAATCTTTCCCAGTGATGGACACAAAAATAGTGTTATCTCTTTATAAACAGATTAACAGTAATAAGACAGTGCTATAGATGTCCACATCTGAAAGGGTAGTGTCTGTTCTACCGTTCTAAACTGTTTTCTCAGATCTCCATTGATGTGCTTAGTCCCACTGGCATTAGTAATTTCTGAAATAAACAAATTTGATGCCACTTTCGAGCTTTTTTCTTTTGTTTTCAACAGTAATGTAGCGAACTTCGATGAAAAGTAATTTATGTTACACCTATTACTTTGTCTTAAGCTTCAACGACAATGTTCGACAGTTCTCTGTATGTATCTTTCTCCTAGTTTTTGTGCTAGATATGCCCATTTTTAGGGGGATGGGGTCGGGGAACTTTCTCAGCAATGTGGTGACTTTTTGACAAATATTATAGCAACATATATTATAACAACATATATTTCGAAATATTGGCCTAGGTTTGCTGTAGCTTTAATACTGTTCAACATAATTGACTTTTGGTGCTGAGTTCGCCGCTTTTTTTCACTCATAAAGTGACGAATTATAAGAAGAATAATTCTCTTCCTATAAGCTTTATAGTTATGTGCGTAGGTCCAGTGTAACTTCAGCTGTCTGAAATAACCTAGTTGGTGGTACGTATATGATCCACCGCCCTGTTACTTATCTGTTAGTGAGCTCATTCACTTAGTTCTTTCGACTCAATCCTTCCTCTTTTTTTTTTTTTTTTAAATAATACATTATGATCTACGTGTCTTTTGATGTTCACCCTCAGTCAGAGTTTTTCCAGCTCCATCCACTCATTGTGTCTTGTAACATTTTTTGGAATTCATATTACTATATGGAACTCTTTTCCTGAAAAAAATTTATTAACCAGTGTCCTTTACCGTTTTCATCCTGGGCTTAAAACCTTATAATTATATAAAACTAAAGGCACCTACTCTTGGAAGTGTGTCACGTACTCAAGCAAATAATCATGTTGATATTATATTACCTAAAACAAAAACGTGCGGTTATTAATATACACTTTAAAGTGATGCATCTCATTTCAGAATGTGCCATCTGTCAATTTAGGGGCATCAGACCCTCATGCCACAGCATGAACTAAAGATCTGATCCCTCTTTGGCACTTGTTTGCCTCACTGCTGCAGTATGATGGTGGATATTGTGAAAAGCCACTAATTAATATCCATTACTTCTCCATAACATTTCCAATGATATGCATTAGTTCACTGAATCTTTAATCATTTTTCAGATAATAATGTTTGCTGCTCAGTTTGGCACTTTTTTCAGTCTTGTGCTTTGTTTTAATATGCCGGAGTCTTTTCAATATACAAAGTTAAGTATTTTACATTATTCGTCTATTAGCTTTCCAATGAAATACATAGGTCGGCTGTAGCATTGCCAGTTCCCGAGGTAGCAGTTTTGGTGAACGGTCTGGCGTTTTTTTATCAACAGTAAAGTGAGCATCTAGTTCTTTTTTATCAACCGGTCATTGATACGCTTAAATCCACGGTAGCTACAGTATGTCTCGAGATTACAGAGTTATGTCGATATTTGGTAGACAGTTTGTCTTTTTTGAGGAGAGGGGGCATTGCTTGGCAATATGGTGGGGAATTTTGAAAGTCACGTATCACGTATTACTTTTTCATATATTTTTCAACTGTATGTGTAGATTCGCTGAAGCTTTAGTAATGTCCAAAATAACATTTAGTGCTGTTTGTGCATAAGCGGGAGTTTTTATTTGTCCATTTTTATTTATTTAGTGGCGAATTTTGAGATATGTTAGTTGAGTGACACCTGCTATTTTTTCATTTGCTTACCAAAGATTTCTGTGCATCTGATTTTGCTTTATTAATTTTTGAAATAACGAAGTTATGTTGCACGTGTTTCAGGAGAGCTTTGCTCGATCGTAAGGTTATATCCTCAGCCTATTCAAACAGTTATATTCGTATCACCCACATTATATACGGTAATATCTTAACATGTTCAACAGTATTCTTCAAGTGTTTCCAAGACTCTTTTATTGCTTCGTCTTTTCATCACTTGTGATGTATGTGATCACCAAAGGCAATTTTACCCTGTAGTAAACATTGCTCATATGCATCTTCAAGAGTCATGCACACATCACTTATTCCACTCTGGTATTCAACAACTGGCTCAAACATGCTTCACAAATTGCTTTTGTTTCAGGTTATTTTATTCCTAATATGAAGGTATCCAGCTGCTTTAATTAACCCATCAGTGAGTATTTTAGTGTCTATTTCATCCAGCGTACTGGGAGAAGTAAAGGCTTACCGTGCCAGTGACCAGAAATCCTGTCGCCATCTTCACTGCCCGTACTGCATCTCCTGCAATAAAGGACTTCTGCTCTCCCGTATCAACCTACATCATCACTTTTAACATTCAGTTACCCCTTCTAACTTCAGTCATTCGTAAAGCAACTAAAGACAACTGCTGACTTTGGAAGATGGGTTAATAGCACATGGCAAATACTACTGGCATATCAGAGATTGTTCCATCCCTTCTAGGACAGAAAGCACAATGAGGTCAGCCTACCTGACGTTAGATGCAGGTTAATTAATATCGTTATACAGTCTGATGATGTTTTGTGATTCGAGCCAAGTCATATAAAATTATTTATTCCTTTAGTTTAGTCTGACCTTCAAGCATTTTTCTTCTTTCTAAATAAGTGTTATGCTTCTCCTTAGAGAAGATGCAAGTCCTGACAATCGTTCCTTATGATGAAACATTTTTGTTGCTAGTGTGAATCGCAACCCTTAGAAAAATAATAAACGTATTTTTTTTTCTTGTGTTTTCCTACAAGTTCTCTTGTTTTCTTTCTGCTTATTTTACCCATGCCTCATATCATGGTGAGCTGTATTTCATGATCATTGACACTTTGGACTTCTGCGTACACACACACACACACACACACACACACATACAGACACACACACACATATATATATATATATATATATATATATATATATATATATATATATATATATATATATATATATATATATATATATATTATTCAAAAGTGTAGATAAACATCTTCATCCACTTCATTGTTCAATCTCTATCTATCTATCTATCTATAGCCCGACGCCCTAATCCCGCAAAGGGTGGCCGCAGACAAAACGCCTCCAAGTCACTCTGTCACCCACCATTTGACTCCCCTCCCCCAACTCATCCCCCCCTCCCTCATATACCTCTCAACTCCATCCCATTGATCTGTTGATGTTTGTAATATTCTAAGCCGATATACTTTACACTTTTGAAATTCAGTCTGATAGTTTATTCTTGACCCCCCACCACAACACCATGCATCATGATAGCAGAATATTCATCACATTTATTTGACAATTTAGGTATCTTAGTTACAAAACCGTGTAAATCATATTCTCCATTGTTATGTGTTTCCTTAGATGTATACTGTGGTTGTATTTATTTAGCCGCATTCCTTTAAGCTAAACTTGTTCACGTTTTCATCACCTTGGATTCACTTACTACAGTGAGTTCTTTCATTACGATGTCAGTTTTTTGTTTAGTTTTGGTTCCAACAAGACGATTTTACGCAAATTATATCTAAGTCTTGCGTACTGATGGTTACAAGAATCTAACTTCTTTACACAGAGAGGTCTAACAGTAGCAAAAACAAGATAGAAACCATCACCAGAGTAAGTATGGCCTAGTTGCTAGATTCTCCGGTCAAATTTTACACATTGCCCTCATCCGATTTTCGACTTTTTAAAAATATTTTCTAGTAGAATTGGTCATTCTAAGAATCTTTTCTTCTGTGACATTTCTCTCGCAAATTGATAATAAACGAGTTACACGCGATATACTTCCTCCAATCACAATCACAGATTGGTATTTTTTCGTACTTACACCCAACTCACTGACAACAAAAGTGGCTAACTCACCTTACACTTTACGCAGTTCTAAGCATTTTTTCTTCTATGACACTTCCGTCTTAAATCAACCGTTGATGAGTTATGCAATTTATTACACTTATTATTTTCTATGGGAGAGAGATTTTCCCTGCCGTGGTCGGACAGTTGTATGTGTTCGTTGGTGCGTGTTATGTGTGTGGGTGGATAAAGCGCATGCGTGGCACATGAATCAGCCAATCACAAAATAGAATTTCAAATACCCTACGTTAGTTAGGGCCCGCAAGATTTGAAAGTCTGTTTGTCTCCAACCATGGACTGGGAAGCCTGCAAAATTTATTACTTCACTGGTATTTCACAGTTCTACCAGCAAGAAGATAAAACTGTAGCCTTTGTGCGATCGCATGGTGTTTTACCTTCAACAGGAACAAAGTACCCAAATCAAGGCAAAAGTCTCATTTTACGTGAGGATCAGAAAGTGTTGCACTGCCGCCCGTCACCATTTGCTGTTACAGCAACAGATGACTCTTCAGATGCAGACGAGGAACTGTAAACTGCTAGGTAAATGCATTATTTCTTGTTTACACCCGGTTTGGTTAGGTTATATGAGGTTTGGTTAATGTCTTGGGGGGTCTGGGGGCGAAGCCCCCCAGTTAGGAAGCACGGCCAGGGTTGGGGGGTCTGGGGGGCGAAGTCCCCCAATTAGGAAACACAAACTCCCTAAGAAGCTTAAAATTATTTTCTTCCGAAGGATTTTAGTGTTTTCGTTTGATTTTGATAACAGTTCCAGTAGGAAATCACTCGCTTTTGCGTTTTTCCCCCACCCAACACCCCGGTTTCCCATAGGTCCCCCAGTATTCTTGGGGGGAGGGGAAAGAACCGCAAAAAAATACGTTTCACGTGATAACAGGCATCCAACCTGAGTGTTTTCTGTTGTTTTTAGTGTGATTTTTGTTGATTTGGACCGGTCCTTTCCACCGGAAGTCGCTAGTGGCGTTCAACAAAAACTAGCGACTTGCGATAGAAATGAAGGTCAATATCGATCGAATCACACCAAAAACAACAGGAAACACTCAGGTTGGATGAAAAAATCGGATGAGGGCAACGTGTAAAAATGAGGAGTACGTGTAAAGTTTGGTCTTCCAGGACAAACTTTCAAATGTGAGCGGGTGAGCGGACAGAGTGCACGCTCGTCTGTGATTGTGATTGGCGGAAGTAAATCGCGTGTAACTCGTTTATTATCAATTTGCGTGAGAAATGTCATAGAAGAAAAGATTCTTAGAATGACCAGTTCTACTAGAAAATGTTAACGACAAGTCGAAAATCGGATGAGGGCAATGTGTAAAAATTGACCTATTCTTCTTTCATGCATTAGTTGGCTTTCTGTGATTCAAGGTATCAAGGCAATTCAATTGGTCGCCCGCGGACCAAATCCGACCCTTGTCCTTCAGTCGTTTGTGTTTGGCCCTCTAACCGACTCAGAAGAATGAAAATAAGTAGACAAGAACTTTTGTGCTTTTCACTTTATGTATTCAGTCGAAAATGAAAACACAAATAATATATGAATTTCTCGTTTCTTTCTCTGTAAAAGTGTTTAGGTAGGGTGAAAATTACAGATACTGTAATTATGTCCCCTCTGTTAATCTGAGCTTCATAATTCGGCCCTACTTCCAGAGTGGTTGAGTAAATAGCCCTGCAGTACATAATGGCTGTATGAGGTATTTATGCACAAAGATTGCAATCTTCATATCTATCTATCTCTCTATCTGTCTATCTATCTATCTATCTCTCTCTCTCTCTATATATATATACAGTATATGCACATCATGGAAGAAGGAACCAAAGGCCTGAAGCCCATAAGATTGTTCCCTCCAAGAAAAAAAAATAATAGAGAGCCAATTTTAACCCTTACGCACACGGATAAGTTCATAAGTTTTGTGGGACATGATGCGCCGGCTTTTCTCCCCTCCCCCCGCCCACCACGTGCTCCAAAAATGTGTATTCTAAGCTTCTTTTCACCATCCAAACATATTTATTTTGCCACAAAACCCACTCATTCCTATTCGTCGATGTTTGTTCTACACGATAAGCAAAAAAAAACAAAAAACAAAAAAAAAAACTATGTATGTTAGGGTCGTATCAATAAACATTCAAGAGCATACATCTCATATCCCAACATCATAAATCCAGTGTTTACTTATAAGTCTCTACATGTTATACCATCATTGGAAAGAGAATTTTATTAGCTTTCGAATGCCGGAGGTCTCAGTTCTATACGAGGTATGGTGTTTGAGTAATAAGCGAAAAAGTAAAACCCATTTCTGACATAGAACAGATTATTTTATTCGGGGAACTCTAGCGAAAAACTTTTTTCACCACTGTTATGTTTTTGTCATCCTATGCGGAATTTAGTTGGCTTTCATTAGAGCCCACAACGGTGATCCTAGGCCTCATAGTTTTTGAGAAAAAATGCAAAAAAACAACAGTGTACCCACGCCATGTCATGACTGTAGGGCAGTTTCCTGCCTTCCTCTAAGCTACTGCACATATTTCACTAATTCCTTGTATACTAGATATGCACACCATATTAACATGATTCACTGTCACTTTTATTATAGCTGAATAATCACATTTGGTGCAGGGTACAGGCAGTGTAGTTGATTAGAAACAGTAGCACAATCTTCGTTGGGCCAACGGCTGACAACGACCTGGATTGCTTCACAGACACCAAATTTCCTATTGCAAACACCAAATCTAATCACAACAATGACCAAACACTATACACAAGCACTACTAGTATAGTGAAATATGTTGCACGGCAGGACGGGGGTTAGAGTGGAAACTTAAAGGGACAGAACCGCTCAGTACCTTCCCCACTCACAGCTCATTTGGTATTAAATAACCTGTCTGCTCTCTTGCTGGTATCGGGACCCACAGTTGCCAACTCATTACTTTTGACAAGGAGCAGGGAAGCTATGACGCCTCCAAAAATGATGCCGATCGGCATGTAACTTAATCTAACCCATCCAAACCTAAATATAGTCCTACGACGATGGTATGAATTAACTATTAAAGACGTCATTGTAATGAAATGCCTAATATCTTTCCTATTTCCGAAAATGAGTAGTCAAAACTGTTTCAGGAAAAATATACGCGTCTTCATTATTCTTTCATAAACCTCAAAATGTGATATGGACAGTCTTTCTTGCAGGTCATTAACGATTAGCCAACATATCTATCCATTCTTCTATCCATGAACTGCTTGATGTATGATTTAGGTCTGCTTCATTAGCTCTGACTACTTTATTCAGTGTTATTGGCTAAGAGTTTACTGTACAGAATTTTTACTTCAGGGAATACTATTCCTTACATTTCTTCATTTCAGAAGAAGATAAAACATAAAGAAATGTAATCACCTCAGTTTTCCTGGTATTTGTCTCAAGGTCTGCATACTTTTTTTTTTAAGTAAAGAGATGTATGTGAAAAAGGATATGCACCTTATAACAGTCATCATGAGGGTGAATGCAGCTGCTAAGTTTTCAGAAAAAAACGTAGAGGTTGCCTACATCTTTGTACGGAATGCAGAGTAAAAAAGAAAATCAATCCCTGGAATTGGGTGTTTACTAACTCAGGTACTGTACTTCTTCATTTATAACACGGAACAAATTATAAGAGCTAGTAAAACAGTAGCTGAACCATTCGTCAAAATAATTTATGGACAGATACAAGAGCAGTTGTGCAATATTTACCACCATTCAAGAGAGAATTTATATAATATTTCGGAGATTTTGGAGGTATTATGAAGAGATGCAAAATGCTTGAACTAATACTGGCATATAATTCTCTCATCTTTAAGTAATTTCTCATAATAAATTTCAGTTTTCTTTAGCCACAAAAGTTCTAGAAGTTCCACTGAAGTATATGGGTGTCTTAACAGCTGAATACCTTGTCTAGATCTCCTTTCTTTACCACAAGTAACTGTTGTACGGTGAAGGTGCAGCTGAATGTGGTTCACCAGATACTGGTTTGTTCTAAGGTAGGGGAAAAGAAAGTAAAGCGAGTCTTACCAGATGTGAGGGTAAGTATGGAGGGGCAACGTAGTGAGGATGGAGCAGCTGATGGGACAATGTGTGACTGAGTGAGCTCCGATGGACGAATTTCCCTGTTATATAGACGCTGCAAGACCAGCGCACATGTACGCAGAGTATTGATCTTTCCATTCCACATAACACTTGGGGAAGGTGGAATAAATATATTATATTGTTAGTTTCTCTTCATGAAACTTATTGTAAATTATTTATACTGGAAACTTACACACACACACACACACACACACACATATATATATAGAGAGAGAGAGAGAGAGAGAGAGAGAGAGAGAAAATATATATATATATATATATATATATATATATATATATATAGATAGATAGATAGATAGATAGATAGATAGATACATACATAGATAGATAGATATAGACATAAATAGATAGATAGATATAGATACAGATACAGATAGATAGATAGATAGAGAGAGAGAGAGATGGATAGGCAGATAGATTATATAGAGATACAGACATAGATAGATATAGATAATTAGGTAGATAGATACAGATAGGCACATGAAGACAGATAATAGATGGGTATATAGATAGATACCATATTCATACAAATACACTAGATTTTTTTCATTTGTGATAGCTAGCAAGGTCATTCTCATTTTCAAATTCAAGTATTTGTGTCAGCTAACGTAGCTCCCAGAGAGTTAACATCAAGGTATGACAACAGCCAACCAGAACGTGGTCCTTAATGCATTTGATGTGATGGCTTCATTCTACACTACCACAGGGCGACGTTATTTTTCGTAGAGGAAACTTGTCGATCTGTAGGGAAGAGTTACTGTGTTCTTTAATTCATTCAGTACGAAAGACGGTTCTAAATATAAATAAACCAATTTTACTTACTAAGATAGAGCATCACTGGCATGTGTACAACTTGCTAACTGCACTCTGTAAAATAGGATGCCGGCTGATCCCAGCTGGGAGAATCTGGCGTTTCGTAAATGGCCATCAAGGGTATAAGATGCCTTCCCCTCTGGAATTCATAATTTAATCATTTTCCTTTTTTTTGGGGGGGGGGGCTATTTCCAGAGTAACTTTTTTTTTTTTTTTTTTTTTTTTTTTTTTTACAGATGGAAGTAGACAGAGCCTTGTACATACAGGACGAGAGATCTTTTCAAGTTGAGCACAATATTTTGGAAGTAGTGTGTATAGTTGACAAAAAAGACCCACGTCGTTGTGAAACGGATGGTTTCTATGTCATGTCATTTTCATTCATACATGTTTTGGAAGCGGTGGCTCAATCGATAGAGAGGTGGCCTGCGGTCCTATCGGACCCAGGTTCAAATCCCCACTGGGGCAGGGAACAGTTTAAGGATTTGAATTTCATGTAAAGCAGACTTTACCGATCTACAAGGAGACCCGCCGACATGTAAAAACATCCGCTAATACCAATACACCAGTCCTGTATGAGACAGCCCTAGCATGTATTGAATATGGACGGTTGGTGTTAGCGCCGAAGTGATGACATGTAGAGGTGTAGATATGTAGAAGGACTACTGGGCCTTGGGACCAGGCTGTGAAGCCTATGCCCAGAGTCGAACACATAAAAAAGAAAAACTCGGAGTACCATACTAGTATGTTTAGTCCACCCCGCATAAGGATTTCTCATATTTCATTACATGCACGCTGGCAAACTAGAGCTGATGTTATGTTTCATCGGTGTTTGTGCGCATGCGGGGACTGGTGGGTAGGTCTAGGTGTGAGGAGGGTGTGTGTGTGTTTGTGTGAATGAATATCCTCTCACTGTACTTCACATCTCTTCATCTACGATACCTCAGACCACACTGACTTCACCATTCAGCATCCAGTTATTGTTGCCTCGAACAGCTTTCATACTGAGACCAAAATCGACTTCTCTTATGACGCAAATTGTCCGATCGTGTAGGTCAGGATGGTGAATGAACAAAGAACATCCAGTTTTATTGGTATTTATTCCTTTTACTTTCACTGTTATCTAGCCTAAATTATGTCTAATAGAAGTGGCCTACCCAGAACGTGTCCTAGAGAATAGGTTGTTCAGTTGTTTTATCCGGATCTACATAATCGCACAAATTGTCAGAAGTTCATCCCGGTTTTATAACAGAGCTCGAGTAGGCAAGGCACAGCATTTGCCAGTCATTTGTGGATTTCATGACAGAAACAACAGCAAAGATTCTCTGTTTTTTGTACTCTATATTAACAATTTAATGTTCACATTATTATTATTAATGATTCCCAGAAAACCTCAGAAATGGGAGCTTCCGTAAAACTTTGCCTTCTCAGTTTACAAAAAGGGCCTTACGTCCAATTCCGGCCTCAATTTAATTCCTGGCGCATTCTTTGAGTATACTTAATAGCAATGAAGATATCACCAACGTAGATACAGGAGCCCACTACCCATGCTACACTAACACTGCCAACACTACGAGAACTCTTTGCCCACGCTACAAGAACTCTCCGGACACGCTGCACAAGCATTCTGCCAACACTGCAGAAGAAATCTCTACTTATATTGCAGAAACCCTTGCTGACACTACAGGGCTCTGCCTAGTACAGTACCATGACAGTGATGGCAGCACTGTGTTACATCTTGGGACACGGATGTACACATGTTGCCTATTGACTTACCTTTTTTTTTTTTTTTTTTTTTTTTTTTACGCCTTTCAGAGTTGATCCCTTTATACTGGAGAGTGATGTCACGAAGCTACATTCATCATTCAGGACTTAGAATTCTGTTTTGAAAGTGAAAAGTAAATGAAACTGTGCAGCAGCAGGCTAGGCATGACTTAATGCACTTTGGAAACATAGAGATTTAATAAGCTTTATTACTTCACATATAAAGCATAAGATCCTGTTAAATATAATTTTTCTTCATAATAATTGTTAACAGAGTTCATCAATAGCCGCTAGAGTGTCAAACATTTCTTATAATTTGAGTAAAATCATCTTCGTCTTTGTGTCAGTCTTTGGTGCTGTGTTGTTCCCTGCGAGCAAGACACAACTCTGCGAGAAACGCCATGACAGCAGAGAGGTGGCTAAGGCCAAGGATGTAGAAGACCCCTTGCATGTGCTCCACATTTAGGGGCAAAACTCGGAACACCTCAGTCTCGCTGTCTGTTTCTTCCTCCTTGTTGGTCTCTTTCTGCTGCATCCGATTCTCCTGCCAATATAATGTATGATTAATTATGCCTCACCTCTTTTGTTTGTGGTAAGATAAATATTATGTCAGTCCCATTTGCTAATGTGGGTACTAACATATCTTCATGCAGTAACTTCTCAGTCTCAGTGCTCGGTGTTCTATCGTTGGTTTCATGCCGATATCCTTTACTTCATTTGACCAATATATTTTCCACTTCTTTTCATTTAGCTCTCTCGTTTGCCTTTGCATCTTGGTAGTTGGAACCTTCAAAAAATTCAAGTCTTTCTCCATTCACACACACACACACACACACACACACACACACACACACACACACACACACACACACACACACACACACACACACACACAAAATCATTCTGTGCTTCACTTCCCTCTGAACAATTGATGTTTTATCTCCACTATATTTTTCATACCTCAGCATTTACTAACACCATTTCTCACTGTTGAGTCAACCGTATATTTCTTTAAACTCCACATATCAGAGGATAATAAAGGACTGTTCATGTACTAATCAGACGTAATGAATAATCATAAAGTGAGAATAATTGTTGGTAAGTCTTTATTTAGATCCTACTAAATAAAAGCTATTTCCACTCAGATTTTATATCCTTTAAAAAACAGAGAATATTAGGAGATTTAAAACCAACAAATATTACATCCTAAAACATAAAATAAGAAAAACTACTTGCTTCTAAAGACCACTGACCACTGCAAATAATAATAAAAATAATAATAATGATAATAAATAATAATAATAATAATAGTAATAATAAAATAATAATAGTAATTAATAAAACATTATAATCATTACTCCATGTCATTCTGTTCGATATGTGTCAGGAGAGAAGGTTGTGCATTTGTAACTCGTATTTCAGACTCAAAGATGCACATAAATATACATGGTGTAAAGGGGACGGGAATCGTGTTGATCAAAGCCTGATTGATTACGTGTTCGTAGAGAGGTCGATGATGGGAAAGCTTACTGATACGACGGCCGTGAGAGAACGACGTGGAGTTCTGTCAGATCAAATGACTGTGGCTAACATGATCAAGCTGAGAGGAGTGAGGTGGATCAGGAGAGAGAGGTGCAATCAGGGAGAAAGACTGAAGGCTGAGAAGCTGAGGATCAAAGAAATGGCAAGTGATTACGAGACCAAAGTAAAGGAGGAGTTAGAATTACTGAATTGGAATGAAATGGATCTGGACAGCCTATGGAATGCATATAGGGATTGCTTAGTTGGGAATGCTAAAGGGGTGTGTGGTGTGGCAAGAGTAACAACAAAGAAGAAAGGTATGGCATGGTGGGATGAGGAAGTTAAGAGAGCTGTGGGGGAAAAGAGGAAGAAGTGGCTAAAGTGGTTACAGGACAGGGGTTCAGTTGAAATAAGAACTGAATATATTGAGTGCAAGAGGCACGTAAAGAGACTAGTGAAGAGGAAAAAGGAGGAGGTAAATGATCACTAGGAAGAAAAACAAATGCAAACTACTCTGAAAATAAGAAGTTATTCTGGAAAGAGATGCGGAAAAGTAGAAGTGAAAGCAGAAAGGAATGTGATGGTGTGAAGGATGTAGGTGGTAGATTATTAACCCATTGGGATGAAGTAAGAACCAGATGAAAAGAATATTTTGAAAGCCCGATGAATGGGAATAGAGACAGCAAAGCGGCTGTAAACATGATTGGTTTTGGGGGTGTGCAGCGAAGGAATGCAGACACTCGCATGGGTGAAGAATGCTATGAAACGGCTGAAAAATGGGAAAGTTGCTGGGGTTGATGAGGTGTATGCAGAGACTATTAAGTGTAGTGGAAAGAGTGGAATTAAGTGCTTGTTGGACATATGTAAGAATGCATGGATGAGTGGAACAGTGCCAGCAGAGTGGAAAAAGGCTGTGATTGTACCCCTATACAAAAATAAAGGTGAACAAAGTGAGACCAATAATCATCGTGGCATAAGTTTATTGAATGTGGTAGGGAAGATACATGGAAGAATTATTATAGAGAAAGTAAGAGAGGTATCAGAAGTCCTAGTCAGTGATGAACAGGGTGGCTTTAGGAGTGGCAAAGGATGTGTGCATTAAATATTTGCCGTGAGACAGATAGCAGAGAAGGCTTGCGAGAAGGACCATAAGGTGTTAATGGCATTCATGGATCTGGGAAAAGCATACAACAAAATGGACAGAGAAGGATTACGGAAAGCTCTGTGCATGTACGGTGTAGATAATAAGCTGCTAGGTGCCATCAAGAGGTCTTATGATGGTAGTGAAGCATGTGTAAGGGTTAATAGACATCTAAGGGAATGGTTCACGATCGGTGTGGGCGTGCGACTATAGGGTGTGTGATGTCCCCGTGGTTGTTCAATATATATTTGGATGGGGTGATGAGAGAAGTAAAAACCCGAATAATGGATAAAGGGATGGCATTGGTAATGAATGGTGATGGATGGAATATCTCAAAGTTCTTGTATGCTGATGATGCAGTACTGCTTGCAAGTACCGGACAAGGACTTGGTAGGCTAGTGCAGAGTTTTGCTGATGTCTGTGAGCGTCGTGCCTTGACAGTAAATGTAGAAAAGGGTAAGTGATGGTTATTGAGAGAGAAGGTGACTCCCAGTGCGATGTTACAGTGAATGGAGAGAGACTGGAACTGGTGAGCGAGTTCAAATACCTGGGTACAGTGATAGAAATGAAAGGAAAATGTGCAAAAGAAGTTAAAAATAGAGTGACAGAAGGAAGAAAAGTAGCTGGTGCAATGAAGGCCTTTATAAGAAACAGAGGCTTGAGTGTTGCAGCTGCACAATCCTTACATGAAGGAGTGTAATTGCCAATTTTAACATATGGATGTGCGACTATGTGGTGTGGCATGAAAATGAAAAGTCAAGAGTAAGAGCAGTGGAGATGGGACTGCTGAGGAATGTATGTGCTGAGGAATGTATGTGAAGTACAGAGGGTGGACAGGATGCGAAATAATGTGATTCGTGAAAGATGTGGAGTGAGCAAGACGGTGGACACAAGAATCGTAGAGAGTATACCGAGATGGTATGGTCATGAGGAAAGAATGGATAACATTAGAATGGTGAAAAAGGTATCTGCGTGAATCTGAAGGACGGAGGAGGCAAGGTAGGCCAAGGAGAAGGTGGAGAGATATGCTGGATGAGTGTGTGAGGAAGAGAGGTTTGGAAGTCGGTGAGGCTGGATGAATAGTGTGAGGAGAAGTGCATGATCAGGGATTTGACAACCCTTATTAACGTGTCAGCGTCCGGACTGACTCTATCGGATACGTCTAGGTGAAGCTACAACACGTGTTTAATGTTTTTGACCTATCCGATAGAGCCAGGATTACGGGGGCTTGAATGATGAGTGAATGAAAGCGTGGCCCATTGGACTGGGCAAATTTGGGCTGTCTGGACATTGCTACTCCTCACCCTGCCCTAGGGTGGGAAAGGAGGTCTGGATCATGATAATGATGATGATGATGACGATTCTGTTACACTGTACCTAATTCCTAGGATTATCTTAAGTCCAGTGCATTTTTAAAAATCGTCTTACACACACACACGCGCGCGCACACACACACACACACACACACACACACACACACACACACACACACACACACACACACACACACACACTGATGTTTAGATATAAAATTTGATAATGCAGCAATACAGTTTGGAAGGAGAATATCAGTGCTTTCAGGTCTTTTAGCAGTTTTACTAGGCAGCAAAGATGGTCTCCTCCCCCTCCCCCAAACACACATATATATTATCAAAATGAAACCGACTGTGCTTCCTCAGCGCTATCATTTTTTTAAATGACAGAAGAGGAAGGAAAACAAATTAATAAAAAAAAAGAATCCATTACAGCAGATTACTTGCATCCTCCATTCATTAAAAAATCTGTAACAGTTGGACTTGAACAACTGTAAGTTGAAGTTTGGGGGGAAACAGCTTCGGGGAAGCGGGTTCCAGAAAGATGCAGTTCGGGGAATAAATGAATTCTGATAGGCAGAAGTTTTGCAACATGACTGTGTGACATTCATGGGAGCTACCAGATGCCTTTATAACAAGAGGGAAGGCATGGAGAGGTGGCACAATGGACACAACTTTGTCTGAGCATTTGCTATAAAAGTATTTGTAAAATAATGAAAGGGAGGCAACTTTCCTTCTTATTTGTAGGGGAGGTAGTTTTTCCAACAGTTTAGTTTTGAATTTTGTCTAGTTGTTTTAGTGCAACCTCTCCACATCCATTCCACAAGGGTGAGCAGTATTCAAGCTGAGAGCACCCATGACTCTTATTAATTGTAGCCAGCTGCTCGTCAGGGAAGAAGTTACGGACTCTGCACAATAATCCAAGTTTCTTTGAGGCAGTGTTAGCAAGTGATGTGACATGAAAGGTTCCGCTGAGGGCACTGTTAAGTGAAACACCGAGAATTTTAGTACTTTTGGAGATCGGAATATTAGTAGCAATGAAGGTAATATATGAATCTGACAGTATCTGTCTATTAGTAAATTGTATATATTTGGTTTTACTCACATTAAATCAGACAAAGTTATTTTGTCCCCAATCATTAATACTAGATAAGTCTTGATTTATGGAGATGGCTGCACATAGCTGAGAGTTAGAGATATTAAACTTTGTAAATGGGTGTTTGAATGTGAATGAACTGTGAAGTGTTGTCATCTGCATATGAATGGATGGGACTGTGGGTGACAGATAAGAGATCATTAATATGAACTAGCAATAGGGTTGGCGCCAGAACTAATCTCTTTGGCACGCCGGCATTAATTGAGTGGAAATTGTAATATATATCATCTACATTTACTCTTATTTCTCTGTTGCTGAGATATGAGGAAAGCAGAGGAACAAAAGACGTTAGTCCATAGCAAAGGAGTTTGGACAGGAGGGAACGGTGCCACATTCTGTCGAAAGTTTTAGAAATATCATGAATGTGCAACATTTCATAAATTCATAAATGGTCCGAAAAAACAATAAATGCTTCTAAAATATTCACCAGTATTTTGATATTCAGTAACATACAATTTAACAACTTGGATTATTAGTTTACTCTCATAAATCAATGTTTCATGTGACCAAAATACTGACATACATAACGTGTGAGCATCAGTAATATTCAAAACAGGACAAAGGCGTTGCTACCTCTGTATCAGGCCTACTTTGTTATTTTTTTTTAGTAGGATGACTCTTTTACTTCTTTTTGGTTTTTGCTGCCATCAGACGCATTCATTAGTCTTAGAGGAGATCTCAAGTAATGAAGAGATTAGTGACGGAGTCATTTAAGTTTTCAATTCCGAAAAAAAAAACTAAAAAAAATTATTAAAACTATGTGGTCGCCCAGATTTTTATCCTTTTGTAGCCCATTTCACGTAGTGTAATGGAAGAAACAGACAATGCTGCGGTTTTACATCCTTTCAATTGCACTTTGTGTGTGTGTGTGTGTGTGTGTGTGTGTGTGTGTGTGTGTGTGTGTGTGAATTGCACCATATTCTAGTGTTCATCTTCTATTACACATTAGCATTCAAAATGGAGAGGTGGTAATTTTAGAGAAACTTAGAGTAAACCGGGTATAGTAATAACAAAATAAAAACGTCATTGAAGTGAAGTTGGTAAGGTTTCACTAAGCGTGATGACCCTGCAACAGTATATCTAAACTGAATTGTAAACTGAGAGAAGTACTCTTAAGCCATCTTGCTCTTTGAACTGTCTTATGTATACCTTACAATAATGTTTGAAATGTTTTAAATAACTTGCTAAAATGCAAATACCAGCACCATTTTCTTCCAGAGTCACATTACTGTTATTTACCTTGGGAAAAATACACTTCATAATCACTGTGAATAGAATATTTTTGTCGGTGTTGCCAGTATACACACGTTCACATTTTAATATTCTGACATGATAATCCATCGATAAGCTGATACATATCAGTGAAAAAGGTATGAGTCTATAGTTAATTATTAGTGTCCTCCCCCTACCCCCCACACACACTGCTCAGTGCTGCTTACCGATCTGCAACCTTTACCCTTTGGATTTAGAAACCACAGTGGATGAATGGCATCGTGCTGGATAAGAACCACTAACCTAGTGCGAGAAAGAGCTGAACATATGTAATAAAGTTATTTATCTCTGACACTGACTCAGTTGTTTCTGACACTGATTTAGCTGGTTCTAAAGACGCTTGTACAATCTTACCCGTGTAGCAATCCATACTGATTCCTTAAACCATTGCGACACCAGGCCACTTTCAACAATCTTGTGGATAACTGTATCAATCCTTGGCTTCAGAGGTGTATGACTCTGCAGCCCAACCCCTACACTGAAGGGCCAGGTACATTCCTGGAATACAAGTAAATAATACAAATCTATTCAAATGACATTAGCAACACTCTATGTAGGTTCAAATGCTTTTTTTTTTTTCTTTCTTTTTTTTTCTTTTTTTTTTTTTAGAGTTACGAGTCCTTAGTCTAACATGTTAAGTGAAGCTTTCAACTAACCTTTATAAAACAACAACGGAAATCAGCATTTAACTGCTGTGTGCTCTTTTTCGACTAAACATGAACACCCTGATCAGCAGAAATCCGGCTTATAAAGACTTACTTTTTTACACTTGAAGTCATGCAGAAGGATTTCATGTGAGACCGTGGATAATGAAGTACGGTGTACTATGGTAAATGACATAGCATTTCAGAGAGGAAAGAATGAACATTTTAAGAATTAACAATAGTGTTTTTACTGAAATACAGAAGTTTGACGTCCAGATCTCACTGTTCCAAAGTCATCCTATTGTCTGTGAGCAGGACAAACTTTAGAGGATTATGACAATATGAAGAGTTCTAGGCGTGATGGTATGAAGCAGTAATTGTGTCGACAATTATTTGAACTACCTTGGGTTACGGTGGAGCATGTTTTCTGGGCATTATATTTAGAGTAGTGAAACTGGCTGCTTAGTGGTTTTTGTGGTGTAGGTAGTGCAGCACGCAAGATACAGATGGAAATGATACTGTCCTGGGCTAAACTATGAGCCTCCCATTGTGATCAGGTTCATGGGTAACAATTTTGTTTCTTGTGAATGTCATTTGTGTTTGTGGTCTTTCTTTGTGGTATTTGGTTGTTTTACATATGTTCATTTGCGAATGTGGGAATCAAATACGTGATTAAGTTTATGTAACGCAGAATTGTGATGAGCTATATGAACACTGTCCTCTATGATTTATCAGACTGCTAGTTTTGTGTTATCTGAGCACTAAATGAAAGGACCTTGCATCGCCATTTGGCAGACTGGTATCATTCCTCCTGACTGGTCAAGGGGTTTGGTCACCCTTATTTGAAAAGGGAAAGGAGAACAACATTACTGTAGTAATTACGTTGGTGTTACAGTGCTCAGTATACCAGTCAAGGTTCTTGCTCAAATTCTCCTGATTTGTATCCAGGAACATTTGCTATAGTTTCAGAGGTCTGAGCATTCCAGTTATAGACCCATGAAGTATACAGTTGACCCCATCCTAGCTCTTTGAGTTCTTCTGGAACATTGCTTTGAGTATTGACAAGGTCTGCATACAGCATGTGCGAAATTCAAGAGGACTATGGCTCGGTAACTCAGGAGGTAGTATGAGAACTCCTGTGGCTGTGTGGGATCCCTGAATGGAAAATCCATCTGACTGCTGGCCTTTCTTCAAATGTTGAGGGTGCTGTCAAATGTAGTGCAGAAACATCCGATTTCTTCCCCGTAAGTACTGGATAATACAAGGATGTGTCCGTGCTCCAGTGCTTTTAACATATACATGGATTGAGTACTTGGCCGGGCTATGAGTCGAAGTTACTGTGTAGATTCAGTTGGCAATTTCAGGGTTATTGCTTTGACATTGCTGATGAAGCAGTTATCCTTGTGAAGTCGCTGGGGATACACTGAGTGCCCTCAAGGAATTTCACGAAAATGCGAAGCCACTGGGATTATAGATCTCCTGATCCAAGACCAGAGTCGAGGCATTTGGTGGTTTGTTGAATGAAGCATTTCGGTCTGTCAAAGTATGTGGAGAGAATGTGGAAGTCTTAAAAACTCAGTTATCTTGGTAGTTTAGGAAATGAGAATCCTAGGTCAGACAAAGGGATTTCTTGTCATATCGGTCTGACCCACAGGGCCAGACCGATGTGACACTCAGCTCAAGCATTTGGCATTGCTGTTATTTGTGTAGAAGAAAGAAACATTGCATCTTCAGGACACTGGTACTCCCTGTCTTACTCTATGGTTGTGAGACATGGACATTAAACAGTGACTTGAAGTGGCGAATTGGCACCTTTAGTACTCATTGTGACCTTGTACAGTTCCCAGCACTCCCGCGTGTTACTGGGGCACAAGGGTTTGAAGAGAAGTGGCACCACTGTGATTATTTACTTGGAAACAGTCCACGTGAGTGAAGCGCAGTAACCGCGATATAGTTGCATTAAGGAAAGATGTTTGTGGTATTTAAGCTCCATTTCGCAAGGTTGACATTTCAACCAGAATTATTGGTATAATTTACATTGTTCTACCTAAGGATAATTATCGCCCTTACATGACGTATTATGACTGTCCACAGTTTTGAGGTGCACTGACGTGTAAAGGAGGGTGGGAGGGGAGGGAGGGTGTTTCCCAACCCCACCTGGAGAAAGAGGGAGGATCCCCCATGTTGAGGCAGAGAGGGGAGGGGGGTGCTGTAAGCTTCGCACATTACATGGTGATACGAGACCACATCTGCTTCATTATTCTCACTGCGATAACTCAGCAATACTGAACAATCGTAAAATAACAACTTCATGAAGTAGATTTAAGTGAGGAATAAATCATGATAAAAAGAGAAAACTATATGTTTCAGTTTATGTATAAAGGACATGTTACGCTGTATAATCATAAACTGTGGGTGAAACCATGCCAATGACTTGAGAAGACACTGATCGAGACTGAGACTTGTGGATGGCAGCCTTCAGAGATCAAGGTCAGCCTACTGTAGTGGTGTTATTCTTATCTTTATAATGATTATAACATCTTGGGCTAAAAGATTAAATAACATGGTGATCCTAGCTTAACACCTACACTGAGACAAAAATTGATAAGAGAGTTAAATTGCTTAACTAATGATGGATTTTGATACACCAAATGAATGTGGTAAGTATTATGTGTGTGTGTGTGTGTGTGTGTGTGTGTGTGTGTGTGTGTGTGTGTATATATATATATATATATATATATATATATATATATATGAATGTGTGTGTGTGTGTGTGTGTGTGTGTGTGTGTGTGTGTGTGTGTGTGTGTGTGTGTGTGTGTGTGAGAGAGAGAGAGAGAGAGAGAGAGAGATTCACTCTTTGCCCTATGTCCTTATTAGCCAATAACTGATATTATGATTCACCTTGTTAAGACTGTTTAGGCTAAATTTTCCTACCACGTTCCCTTCACCATCACTACTACCACCACCACCTCTCATTCCATGACAAGCTTCTGGCAGACTATAACGTCCTTATAGAACTATGAATTAAAGTATCACTATATTAATTGTTTATAAATAATACTGAGTAAAATGCTTTCAATTTTATACACTAAAAGGTGCCAGGATGTGGCTGAAGGTCTTGGCTATACCAGTGTTTCGGACGCTATATTATTCCGATTCGTTTCTTCTGTCAAATTGATTTGTTTATTAAATGAAATCCATTTTAACTCTGACAGGAAGAAGGGATAAACTCGAATATTTTTCTACAGTCCTCTGCTATATGCTACCTATTCCTGACCGCACAGTAGCTGGGTATAGCAACCATCCAATCATATTGGACTTGTTAGTCCTGCACCCATTCACAGTTAAGAAGGTAGGGCAGCCAATCACGATTTAACCAAGGTTTCTTTACCTCGCCGTTGAGGAAGCTGTTATCTATATCCACCCTTGTAAATTGTAAATACTGTGTAGATTGTTGTCACTAATATTAATAAAATACTATAAAGGGTTGTAACATTAATTTTGTTTTAACCTTTTTTTCCCAAAAATGGTTCTGATTTTCGTAATTGGCATGGAAAACCACGTGTGAGGAAATTACTAATAAAACTGAACAATGTGTGTCAAATGAAAAAAAAATCAGTATCATTAAATACTGTATGTTACAACATTATTCAGTATGTTTTAAATGTCACAAACGATACACGACACAGACACTGTCGAGGAGAGCTAACATGAGCTATATACAAACCCACCAGTGAGCGTTTCCACTTCGTACTGATGATATGTAACCACTGCCACTGTGAAATAACCTTTGTGGTTCGAAAGTAGGACGCCTAAGACAGATCCTTTAGGTATTAGACCGAGAATTAGTTGAAAGAGGACCTAGAACGACATCGAGAATTACATATAAACAGAAATGGATACACTGAAAGAAACGCATGTGGGAATCATTTTACAAACAATAACTAATTCCATGTCGTTTATGGCAGTGAGAGATGAGGGTAATATTGTGGGAAGAGAGCCTCACCAAATCCCATGAAACATTAACTGACTACAATGGACCGGCTAATGTTTGAATGCATGGCCCGTCTTCAACTGGGACTCAGATTCCGCTCTATCCAGGGGGATAATGAAACTAATGCTCGTGATAGTACTTGAAAATCTAGGCCACAACTCTCACAACAGTTCCCTATATCCTTCTATACTCTTTTCCCACTAAGTTGTCCTAAAGCTGCCATCATTCCACCTCCAGTGCTGAGCTGTTACAATATAACAGCTCTAGCATAAAATATCAGTCACAAAGAACGTCTGTGGAAAGGATGTAGAGCCGTAGCAGTGTCTTTTTTCTGACAATGACCTACGTGAAATAGCTGTAAAAAATGAAAATTTGGATCAAGTTAAGGAGAAAAGAGTGTACTGCATCGTCAACAAAAAGAGTTCATCCTGACTTACACTAAGAGTACAGCCATACCGAACGTGACGAGTGGGGAGACTTGAGTGGGGAGGGATGAGGTGACAGGATAAAACACACTAAACTTTATGTGGGTGGCCACACTGAATAAGCGGGGAGGTTTGTTGCTCCGCTCACCCTCCACGCTCATCGCTACGTGATGCAGCATGTTCCAAAATATCGTGCACTGCCTAGCGACATCCCCACTTCCCAGGCATTTGATCATTCAGTCGTGCTGGTACTGCATGCTGGGTCGGTTGGGTTCAGGTAATTATGTCTACTGAACAACTTCCTGAAGCCATGTACCACAGGAGAGCTGTGTGGGATCCAAATGTTTCACTCCACAAAAATACTGGAGTGTTGAAGAATCACAGGGAAAATATCTGTGAATAACTGCATAGAAATGGTAAATTGTAATCGTGTGTTATTTTGTCATACGATTGCTTAAGAAACATTTGTTCCACTGTTGTTATAAAACCTGTCAAAGACCATTAATGTCTAGAAATTATACTAGTATTTAGTGCTCGATTCCTGTCACGGGTCGGCTCGTGACATTGGCATTTGGTGGGAAACAGTGAACTCTAGTGGAATCCCAGTGTTTATCGTTCAGTGTAACTGTTACGTATTCACCCGGTCGGGAGTGTTTTTCAGGCAATTTTTCAATGTGTCATAAAAGATCGTCTTTGTGCGAGACATTAGCACTTCCGCTGAGCATTTTATTATGGGCATGTTTCGCTCATTCTAGCCGTTAGCAATGCGGCCACAACACTTGCCTCTTTCCCACGATTGAGTCAGTCAAGGTTTGCACGCCGTGAAAGCAGGTTAGGCCCAGAGCGTAGCAGTGCCACCGTTGTCCAGTTCCTGAATTTCCACGTAGTGTGATTGGCGAGAGACTTAGCAAGTGCAGTGTCCTTCCTCAACGACGCCCAGTCATCCGCTTAGTCCACTCTTTGACCAGTATTTCCTTTAGTTTTTCCTAGGTTTAAAAGTTTAGCTTTTGAGTGAGAGAGTGAGTGCGATCTCCTTATTTGAATTAATCTTAAGACTCATGTAACGTTAATTTATTTCTTTGTAATCAATAAATTTAACAGTTCTTTTTCTCGAGCTTAATGTAATGTAAACTCGTGTTTTATTTTCCATATTAAGCTTATTGTAGTTGCACCTCCTAACTTGCATAAACGCTTTGCTATTCATAACTGGTACTTAGGCCAGTCTTGTTGTATTAAGCTTAAAATCTGTTGTGCCATCTAGGAGTTAATGCATCAGCAAGAATCTGTTATAATTAATAGCATCAGTTATTGACTGTCAGGGGTGAAATCACTTTCTCCAGAGGCTAACAGTACTAACAAACAGCAATTGTGAGGAATTAGTCTCTGCTGTGTACTGTTGAGAAAGTTTATAAATTCTCGTCCTTAGAGAATCGGCGAAGCAAGCCAAATAAAGTAATCATTGCTTGATTTTCACAAGACAATTCATTGTCCTGCTCTCAGTATTATTTAATAATTATCCTTTAATACTGTATAATCTTAAAAACCCCGTGACAATTCCCTTTGTTACACTGTAGGCTTAAACCTAATAATAAGTGAATACACTTATGTATTTGTATAAGTATATATGTAACTAACATCGCCAATTTTATTATTTACCCATACAAAAATTTATGAAATATAATTCAGTAGATAGTGAATTGTTCAGCGGATATTTCACTATAGGCATGCTTCCGAGACTGTCGCCCACAAGGTTGCCACTTCCTATTTGGACACGCACCACATTGACGCTCACCTATCTGCTCATCACTCCAAGCAACCTCCCTGCTTTTCGCGTTCAATTTGGCTGTAGCCTAACACAGCTAGGGGAATGTCGGGTCCTACAATGAACCTCATAGGAAACAATAGTTACAGTTGCTGGTTATGTTGCCAAGGAGAGGTCAACTAACGGCATGCATGTTAGGGGGGGGGTCTCATAATGATAAAAATCATAAAATTACAAACAATTACGATAACATTGTGGATGGTGTAGCTCCTTCCCTGTCTACCATGGAATGCTGCCAGCCGTATGGCATAATATAAATGCCCTACTATGCATTTCAATATCCCTACTCAAATGGTGTTGCCTTACAGGAGGTCTGCTTTTTTTTCTTATATTTTCTGTTTTTCAAAGAAGAATCCACCGATTTCTGTTCTGTCTAGTTTCTGGATTATTGTATGATATGTTCTAAGGCAGCACGCTGCGGGCAGCCCCACACTGACTCTAAACCACCAGCCTCACTGAATCACTGTCTCACTGGCAGTAAGCCGGGATACATAAGAGCAGGGGTGGGGAACCTTTCTCCTATCAAGGGCCATTATGATATTTTTAACATCATTCACGGGCCATATATATATATATATATATATATATATTTGTTCATGCGTTTATAAAATTGCATTTATCAATTACGTTGTGGGCCTGATCAAAATGGTTTTGCGGGCCTTATATGGCCCAGAGGCCGGACGTTCCCGACCCCTGCGTTAGAGAAGGTACTGCCTTGCTTATGGTTTTTATTCATATACCCCTTTGTGTGCATTTATCTGGTGGAATGCCTTTATTTATTTGTGCCAGAATGCCTCCTAAGAAATATGGACAAAAGCTAAAAGAACGTAGGAAACGGTTGGAACAATGGAAGAGAGAGCAGAAAGAGTAGAAAAAAAGAAAATCTCTCTGCTACTGACGAGTCCAGTCACGCCACTCCACCTTCCACCCGACGTGTTTCCACTCCCGCCACAGCCACACCACCTGCTACAGTCGCAGCCACAGCCACACCATCTCCTCCATCCACAGCCTCGCCAAGCACATCAGCAACACCAGCGTCAGTAGTGCCAGGATTTTCCACAAGAATGAATGATTTTAAGGGGACAATGCTGTTCGTAAGGAAAAAGCTGCATGGAACTGATGAAACTCTTACAAATGAAGGTGAAGGTGGCAGAGTTCTGATTGTAAAAAAAAAAAAAAAAAAAAAAAAAAAAATCGGTGCAAAATACAAGATAATGTGAATGTGGGGGAAATGTTGCATGGCAGGTAACTTATAAACTGTGAAATATTTCTCACCCAGCAGTGCTCTTGTTATGGATATATATATGAAAATGCACCGGATGCTGAATCCCTTGAACATGGAACAGCAAAACTACTGACTGATTCTAACCTTCATCTTGTGTATGCCAGTATAACAAGTGATTCAGCAAATGCTGGTCTCACAAGGCTGTGCTCAATTATGGGAATTCCATGCATGTCAGATGGAACATATCACAAATATAAAGATATAATTTGTAATGCCATTGACTAAAAGTACAAGGAAATGGAGGCCGAGTGTGTTGATTCCATTTTCAGGCATTATCTAAGCCTTAACATTGTACTAGAAACATTTGAAGAGGATGGCATACTCAACATTTATGTGTCAATTCATGGTACAGGGATGAAGAGAGGACATAATAGTCAGGTGGGAGTAGCTTTTGTCATCGAGTGTTTGACAGGCATTATTTTTGTATTTTGAAGTCATCTTCTTATATTGTCGTTCATTTGTATTGTTGGCTGCTAGGTATGCCAACAAGAAACTCACGTTGGATGATTACAGAAAGAAGTGTAAAGCCCATCGACCACTATGTAAGGTAAATTATGAAGGGCCGTCTGGTGGTGTGGAGCACCATGCTGCTTTGACACTGTTGAGCCGATCCATACAGAAGATGCGGTACACCACCATCATCAGTGATGGCGAAACTAGCACATTTGAGGCAATAAAGAAACTGAAGCTGTTGGAGTTTGTGCTTGGGCAGGAACTTATCCAGCCATGCGGACAAACCACTGGCCCATGCCTAGGGCTTGGAGGGCAGTCTGGCTCAGGCAGCACTAGTGATAGGACATGCCCATGCCTGGACCTCTTAGAATTAATGTAAAGTTGGTCTTACTGTTTTTGTCTCCCTCCTGGTCCTCACCCCGACATGGCGCAGTGGAGTTCAGCGGGTGATCCAGGGGTGGAGCTGCCAGTGTCCGAGCAGGCAAACCCATCAAATGGTACTGAGAGACCAAGTGCACAGCAACATGTACAAAGTGCCACCACCCCAGCTACAACCTCTAAGGATGGGGACAGCCTACCAGCTGGTGTACCCACCCCCTACACCCAGAAGCACTAGCCCAGTGGTGAGTGCCGGCACCACTTGCAACTCCCGGTAAGGCTACCATAGGAATGTCGCCATCCCAATTTGAGGCATGGGCCCACAGTGTCAGGTGCTACAACAATGGTTGCCAGTGGGTCCCATCCTTGGCCATGGGTTACATAAGATTGTTGTATCATCTTGAGGTGCAGCAATGCGTGCGTGGATGCACGGGTGGCCAAGCACAGATTCGAGGCCATGTGCACAGAGGAGGCCATCAGCATGATGAGAAGCATGGTGGTGGGCCACAGGTGCACTGTGGGAGCATGGCTGGACTTCTTCACAAACATGTAGGAGCCCAGTGATAATGTATGTTCATATGTGGTAAAATGTAGGGTTAAGGCAGTAGAGTGTGACTTTAGGTGCCCTAAGAAAAAAATGACTTCATGCTATTGATAAAGCTTGTGATGTGGCTGTACAACCTCAGAATGAAAACAGAAGTGCTGTGGCAACATCTAGTGTTGCGATCTGTGGGAGAAATCACAAACACCTGTGAAGTGTTCAAATCAGTGGAGAAAATGGTGGGAATGCACGGCCATAAAGGTGTGGCAGGTGCTTCAGCAAATGACGAGGAGGAACTGGAAGCAGCCAGTGTCACTCAGTTGCAGCAGATGGGTGCAGGGCCACCACAGCCACATACCCCTCCCCCATCAGCAAAGGGTTGCTGGAGGTGTGGTGGCAGCAACTGCCGTCAAGGCCACCTGCCGCAGATGTGGGAGGGTGAGCCACTTCCAATGAGTGTGTACGTCAGTGAAGCAGCCCAGCCCCGCCAAGACTACCGGCAGTGTGACGACAGCCAGCACCAAGGCGTCAGCGTGCCTCAGGGTGGAAGTGATTTGTGATGATGCACCCTCAGCATGCGAGGTGATGTAAGTAGCTGATATGAGCACACAGGTATGCGTAGCGTACCTGTGAGGCCTTGGGTTGACTCCACAAAGTCTACAGAGACCTACCATGAGATTAATCACCTCACAGGCAGGAGCATATGCATTGTGGGATGCAAGGAATTTGTTTAAATATGTGCAGAAGGACTGCTGTGGCAAACCTGTACTTTGCTGATGGGATGCACCAGTTGCTTCTCTCACTGCAGACTTGCAAAGTGCTGAGCATGGTGCCAAATGACTTCCCCAACGTGCTGGTGACTGTAGGGGCCATTGGATAAGTGGAAGAGCCCCCAATTTCCACCCAACCCAATACTCCCCCATACTCCCTGACAGAAGAAAATGTGAACCTGATGGGAAAGTGGTTCCTGGAGCACTTTTGGTGCACGGCATTCACAGTGAATTGCACCCCCCTGCTGGAGATGAAAAGGCCAGCCCACCATATTCACCGGTGTCCCCGTTCAAAGCCCTACTTGGCACACCCACCAGCGTCCATCCCCCACCACTTTCAACCATGAAGTTTGCCAGCAGTTGGAAGAAGATATTAGGAAGGGTATCATCAAGCCTGTACTGGCTGGAGAACCCACAGAGATGTATTCCCGTATGGTGGTGGTCCCAAAGAAGGATGGGTGACAGTGCAGATCAGTGGATTAGCAGCGACTCAACCAGACAAGCCAGTGGGGCACCTACCACACCTGCTCCTCATTCGACATAATCACCAGCATCCCGAAGCACACCTTCAACATAGTAGGTGAACACTTAGTCCGGGTACCACCAGATCCCCCTGGACAAGGAGAGCAAGTAGCTGACCACCTGCATCATCCCATGGGGCTGCTTCCACTACCGGTGCACACCCATGGGCCGCTGTGCAGGGCAGGACACCTTTACCAAGCACTTCGATGACTCAACAGAAGAGATCCCCAGGAAACTGAACTGTGTTGATGACATGCCTCTGCATGACCGTAGCATTGCCAGTGCTTTCTGGCACACATACCAGTTCTGCAAACATGTGCAGATAATGGGATCTTGTTCTGCCTATACAAATTCCACTTCTGGCTTCTGCAGAAAAAGCATGACCTTCGCAAGTTATCTGCTCAGCTGGGAGAAGTATCAGCCTAGCCAGGACTTGCTAGGGAGTATAACCAATTTCCAGATGCCACTATGCCCCTCTCTCAAATATATCCGGTTTTGGTTTGGTTTGGAGGACCAGGTGGCACCATTCCTCACCTTGCACCACCCATGGAGCCCTTCAGAGAATTCTTGAAAAAACCGTCAGGGAATGTGGCGTACTGGAATAGCCAACTCCAGTCCACCTTCGAGGCAACAAAGGAGGCTATAGGCAAGCTTGCAGTAGAGGGCCTCCAATATTATGACGCCACATGGCCCACAGCAGTGTTCACTAACTTCAGCAGGCTTGGCATCAGTTTCGTGGTCATGCAGGAGTACTGCCAGTGTGTCTCAAGAGGCCCCTGTGCTACATGGGTGGCTGGAAACTGGCCAGCTAACATCAGCCAAGAACCACTCAGCATTGGATGGGGAGGCCCTTGCCATCATATGGTGCCTAAAAAAGCATGGCTGTTCCTGCTGGGAACCTCACCTTCATCACAGACCACTCTGTGCTTTCCAAGATCTTCAAGGAGAAAGAGCTGAAAGTCATCAGCAACCTCCACATACTCAATCTGAAGGAGGGCATTGACGTACTCATTTCGCATAAGGTACCTGAAGGAGAAGGGAAACAACGCAGCAGACATACTCTTATGATACCCAGAATTATGGGGCAGACCGGATGGGACAGACCTGACAGAAGATGAGGCTACATGTGCCACAGTCACGGCAGTGATGGCCTGTGGCCTAAAAGACAAAGAAGTCACCATTGTGGACCTCTGTCAGGTGGAGGAGGAAGCACATCAGGATGAGGTTTACAGGCTCCTCCATGAATGTGTGAGCGCTGGGTACTGGGCCCAACCGGAAGGATAAGAAGCTGATAGCACTCCACCCATACTACAGGTTGAGGAAACATCTGTCATGCCAGGGGGTTATTGTCATGTATGCCAGCGACGAGGGGCACTTGCAACTCATAATTCCCACAGCTCTTCAACACGCAGTCCTAGCCAACCTTCACGCAGGTCAACAGGGCAGGGACGCCATGCTCAGGCATGCCAGGCAATGCATGCACTGGCCCAGCATAGATGCTGAGGTGGAACAGAAGAGGATGCGTTGTCAAGTATGTGAAATCAATGCCCCATCACAACCCATGGAAAACTTACTACCCACACCCTCACCAGAGTAACTCTTCCAGCAAGCAGTGGCTGACCTGTTCCAACTGGAGGGGAAGGAGTACATTGCTTATGCAGATGGGTTAACTGGCAGGCTGGAGGTGGAGCATCTGCCCAGGGGCATAGCCAGCTCATGGCTCATAACAGCCTTTCGTAAGTGGTTCAAAAGGTTTGGTGTCCCAGAGGTCTTGTCATGTAACGGGGGTATGAACCTTGTGAGTGAGGAAATGAGGACATTCCTATCCACTTGGCGTGTGCAGCTGGGAGTGGCGTTGGCCCATTACCCATAGCCCAATAGCCCAGCAGAGGCTGCAGTCAAGTCTGCCAAGAGGTTGCTGAGGAACAACACCAGCTTGGGAGGCTCCCTGGACTCAGATGTAGCCACCACGGCCATGTTGCAGTACCTCAACACCCCACTATACCACCCTGATGCGTCCCCAGCCCAGGTGCTGATGGGATGTCAGCTGAAAGACTCCGTACCCACTGCCAAGAACACTACTTGATCATCAGGCATTGGGCTGGGATTCTGAGAAGCAGGGAACAGGCCATGGCCCACACTGGGGACGCAGAGGTCACGAGATTCAACCAGATGGCACAGAACCTTGCTTCTCTCAACCCAGGCCAGTGGGCGCACCTACTTAACCAGGAAATGGGGCAGAGGGACCGTGTAGAGGTTGACACACCAGCCCCAAGGCAATACCTGGTGCAGCTGGACGGCAGTGGATGAGTCTCCCTCATGAACCGCCCCCACCTACGCCCCTACAAGGACACAGGGGAACAGACACCCACCATACACATTGAGGGTGGTCCCTGGCGGGAGGACAGCCGCAGGGGGAAGGCCCCTCAGCCTCTTCCTTGCCTGGAGAGATTGCGGCATGCTAGGCGCTCTCCAAGACACCTAGAAAACTTTGTACCATGATATTGCAGTGTTTTGTACCCCTAGGCATATTAACCCGCCCAATCCTGACGTTTTCTGAGCTTTGGTTCGCCCCAGTCCCGGCTTTTTTGGACCATTTTTTTTTTTTTGCTCAAACATTCGCTTTTGGTTAGAAACCAAGGAAAATCACAAAGAAAGGTGTCCCTTGGGTCCAGAAATGGCTTACCTGGAGCACGTAAGTTTGACAGGTACTGCCATGCTCAATGAGTAGTCTTTTCACCATACGTTTTCTATGGTGGCACGGGTACTCTGAACTGATGCAGTAAACGTTTATTATCATGTATTCATATGTTGGAAATATGTATACCAGAAGTATATTGGGTTTTATACAGAAAAAACTGAGAAATAAGGTATGTACCATTGTGCGACCCTAGCAAAATCGGTCAATTATATCACCGATGGATAACAAACATCGTTATTTCATCAGCTATTGTATTTTTTCATGTTCCATATTACTTCCACAATAACATCATACCATTTTCAACTTTACATAATTGTTTGTACATATTTTGAGGCATTATGACAAGAATTAGCATAAAAGTAGCGCTTATTTACCAAGTGAGATCATTTTATTTCATGCTTTATTCAACTCAGATTCTATTTTTTCACCTTTTAGATTACTTATAATATATAACCAACTTACATGTTATACAGTTAGTTTTATAGATGTACTTGCTTTACGAAAAGAATTGGCATAAGAATAGCGCTTATTTACCAAGTGACAACTTGGTCTTTCATGCATTTTTCAACTCAGATTCTATTTTTTCACCTTTTTGGTTACTTATAACATAACATATTGCCCATTTACATGTTAGACAATTGCTTTTACAGAAGTACATGCTTTATGAAAAGAATTAGCATAGAAGTAGCGCTAATTTACGTAGGTAAATCATGTCATGTCATTATTTTTTCACCTCTGAATTTATTTTCTCCCCCTTTATAGTACTTCTCACATTACATTCTGGCCTTTTCCATGTCAGACATTTGCTTTCATAGTAGTACACGATTTACAGTAAGCCTTATCCTAATATATATATATATATATATATATATATATATATATATATATATATATAGAGAGAGAGAGAGAGAGAGAGAGAGAGAGAGAGAGAGAGAGACTGTTGCCTTCCCCACACCACTCTCGCTTTCACGAATCTGTCTGCGCTCTCCCGCCCCAACACTTTCACTTTCTGCTGCCCTAACCATCCCCACACCACTACTTCCTGCCACAGAACACATAGAAGGAACATACCTGTGGAACAGTTGCGATGTGACGTCTGTCCCAGTCCCAAGTGGCGATATCTATTCCTTTCCCAGCCAGGAAAATACACCACCATGTACAGCTTCCTCGTCCTCGTCCTCATCTGATGGTATGTGTTGCCGCCTAGATGCAGCACGTGGTGCAGGCTGGCCGTCCCCTGCCGTCCTATATGTTATATATTTGACCTTCCTTGGGGAAGGGACCTCCTCATCACTGCTGCTGGTAACCTCCTCAGGCTGCATGTAATCGACATCGACGGTGTCGTCGTCCAGTGGGGAATCACTATCCCCTGTAAAGGTATCCAGGGCGACTTGTATCTCCTCCTCTGACAGCCCACGACGCGCCATGTCTGACCTGGGTGACTGCTGACAGGTAAGTGGAGGATCACAGGGTCAGGTGGGGTTAATCTGGGTCTAGGGGATTATCCGCCTGGCAGCGAGTAGGTGAGGCTTGCGTAAGCGGGCGAAACAAAAATCAGGTGCGAATTTTGAAAAATGTGAAAATTATGCAACTTGCAATGTTGCCGCGTTAATTCACGTCACCGGGACATGAGTGCACATCATGTGCGGACGTTAATTCACGTCGCCGGGACGGCGCAGGTTAAGGTGTTCTGTAATGTGCATAACTTTGTTGCACATATACCATGATACCAGAGCAGAGAAGTCAGCATATACAGGACATGACAATTTTAACAGCATTGTGTCATATACTGCCTAGGCTTAAGTTATGATGAGTGTCAGTATCTGCCCATTGTTTTTTTTATTGCAGTCACCTCCCTCCTCCTCGACCAATGTGCTTTGTATTAATACTGTAGGAATTAGGGAATTCACAGGAGAGGGGCAATTTATGCTTGTGTGGGAGCACGGGAACCTTTCCCTCCAAATGGTGCTCCCACGCGCACCACCGGCCCACGCCTGGGGCTTGGCAGGCAGCCTGACTCAGGCTGCGCTGGTGATAGGACATGCACATGCCTGACCCTCCTAGAATAAATCTCAAGCTGGCCTTGCTGTTTCTGTCTCCCTCCTGGTCCTCACCCCAACAGAAGCCTTATGGAAAACTGGAGGTGGTGAATGAAGAGTGCAAAAATCACATGCACAAAAAATTGGGAACTCGGCTGATAGCTCTCAAGTGATACTGTCAAGACCAGCACAAAAATAGGAAAGGTCAGGTACGTTAACCAGTTGGGATGTGTCAAGCAGCTAACAGGTGATGTCACTGATGTGCTCCAAATTTATTTGAAAGCAATCAATGATCATGTTGGGAAAACTTGACAGTCTTTGAAGAAGGATATCATAGCTACATTCTACCATTGCACCAGCACAGATCAGAAACTCATCATTCTTTGTGCCCAGATAATCAATGATCATACAAGGTATCCCTGGCTAAACGTGAAAAACTTAAGCCCCATGAAAAATAAATGGCCACTTCACTGTTGGGTATGAGCAATTGAAAGTCGTTTTGCAAGTTTACAAGGACCTTTCCACCAAAGAACTTCTACAACGCTGCCTCAAGAGAAAAAGCCCAAACCCTAATGACAGCCTGCACAGTAAGGTGTGGGGTAAGTGCCTTAAAACCAAGTTTGCTGGGTACAAGGTGTTGTTTTCATCGCAAGTGACTATTCTCCAGTTCAACTTTGGCAATGAAGAGGGGGCTGCAGTGACTTCATTGGGTCTTCCCAGAACAGGCTTCACCAGAAAGTCTAAGAGCTTCTTTGAAGGGAAGTAGTTCATGTCCCTTGCAATGAAGAAGAGGAAAAGGAAAAGAGCCACAAGATCTCAGCATTATGCACCTGAGGCCTTCTAAAGACTCAAACTTGGCAACAGTGAACTTGATGGTGCTAGGTGACACCCTTTTTTATATAATCATTAATACTGTATATGCTGTGTACAGTATGTACATGTGAATGTAGGCTATATTGATGTTTATATAAAAGTATTAAGCAGAACTCATCAGAGAGTGAAGGAGGGGGCCAAGTACCAGTATCTTAGAAGTAACTCAACAATGTGCGCTGGGTGAGTTCACATACATTTTGATTCCAATTTTTTTCTGTTGTTCGTTTTTCATAGATTTCATTGAAATTAACGCAAGTTGTAGCTAGATAGGTGACTTATATGCACAAAAAGTTTCATCATGACTGGTCTTTCTGGTCTTCAAGAATCAAAGGTGCATAAACTGCAGCATAGCAAAACTTCTAAGTGCGCTTTCTCAAAACTGTACTTTTTACAATTCAAAGCAACAGAACTCAGAGGATTTAAGGGATATTTTTATGGGGTAAATGGCCTTTTGGGCAAAAAACATACACCTACAGTAGAATTTGGTTTAGCCAAATTTTAAAACATGCAATACTTTCTTTTTAGCTATAAGGTAAATGTATATGATTTTGGGTTGAATTTCAAATATTCATAGTTTGTAACTAAAGATTTATAGAAAAATCGGCAAAGCCGAATACTTCTAGCATACAGTAACTGTAGGGTGTACATAATTTGAAGGAAAATATGGTGCAGGTATGCAAGATTATAGACGTTATATAGTTGATATAAAAAATGGTTTTGGGTCATGAGTTAGACAATTTATAGATAAACTTACGAATTTGGTTGGCATCTTTCTTGCATGTATCTGCACACCCCATGCGAGTTTCAGCCAAATCGACCAGTCAGTAAGGACACCCCCCCCCACCCCTCCCCGGGCTAACCCTAATTCAACTAGGAGAATCTTGGGTCCTACAATGGACCTCATAGGAAACAATAGTTACAGTTACTAGCTATAACTGTTAAGCAGAGGTCAGCTAAATCGTAGGTATGAGCAATTGCTATACAACTTTGGAATGAAGAAAACTTAGTGACTACGTTGTCTACTTTGCAGCACAGTGACAGTCATCTGTCAGTCCCAGGATTAAAATAAATATTATACAGTATTCGATAGTACTTCAGGACTCTTCTTAAGTTTTTGTACTACGAGAATATCCAATCTGAAAATAATGGTCGGTGGTAGAAAAGTAATATTATAGACATCGTGCTTAACCCGCCCAGTCCCGGCCACTTTTTGACCACTGGAACCCCCCAATCCCGGGCAATTTTTGACCTTTTTTTTTTTTGCTAAAACTTTCGCTTTTGGTGAGAAACATCGAAAATTTATAGAGAAATCGCTCACCTGAGGTTTAAAATACTCATTACAGGTAGGAGAGCCTCCTTACTTTACTGGGTTTTCTATCAGGCTGGCGCCAAAGAAAACGAGTTCTATGGGAGGATAACTATTTCACACCACTCATAAACGGTATTTATTTATTTACTGTTACGAATTTATATGTAGTACAAAAGTATATTGGTTTTCAAGCAGTAATATAGGCATTATAAGCATTGTTTCACTTGCTAATACCTGACCTTTTTTTGCCACATTACCTGATCATCATTTCTAACTGTTTCTTCCTCTAATGCTATGTAAAGTTTGTCCTCCACATTGTCATTGATTGGGGAATCACTTTGGCCCTGAATTTCGTACCGTGGCATGACATGGCTATACTGGCCAGATCACTGATAACAGGTGAATTGCTGAGAAAAGGGCATGCAGGGGGGGGAGGAGGTCATGCTGGGTAAGGCATTGTCTCTGCCTGGCATCTTGTTGAGGCAGGTGTCCCGTGTATACGTACCAAAAATGACTCGCGAAAATTGAAAATTGTGGAAATTATGAACCTTGCAATTGCAGGACGTTGAAGTACGTCCTCGGGATTAGCTGTGACAAAACGTGAGGACGTGGAAGTACGTCCTCGGGACGGCACGGGTTAAGAATCGTACCCAAGAGTCTGATCTAACCTTCATAAGGCGGATAATGGGAGTTCGATGAGCACTGTTCAGCTTAGCTACTGTGTACTTAGATTTGTGGTAGCTGGTGATGTAGCCAGCTCGACCATCCAACACCGACTGCACTGCAGCTTCGTCTGATGGCAATGAGACAAACTGCTTATACAGTTCCTGAAAGATGTGAAACTGCATTGTGATACGGATTATTCAACTTTACACTCGGCAACTTTACCATGATGAACACCATTAAAATAAATGCATGCAGTAAACAATACCGGGTCGTAGTGTGAGTGCCCATGGAGACTTCGTGACCCCTCTCTCTTGGCAATTTATTCTGCACATTATATTCTTGGATGATATTGATGTAATCTTTGTTGACGTTAAATCCATATAAATAACATGCAAGAGAATGTTAAGATGTAATATGCAAAAAAAGAAAAAATCACCATGTAAAATTTGCCATGAAGAATCCCTTAATACTTAAAATAAGGATCACAACTCGCTACATTGCATTTGTTTGAGGAATCTTTCAGTCCTTACATTGAGATAAAAGTTCACAGATGTCTTCATAAGGTTGCCAAAAATTGGTCCGACTCCAACAACGGTGAGACGTGACTCATAAAAATCTTTATATGTGTCAATGGCGAGAGGTTGACGTGTGACGGTGAGGAAGGTGGTGAGGTTGGAGCTGTAAGACACCCCCATCACCATCGCATACAGCCACAGGAAGGCTACGAACACTCGGCTGGTGTTGGTAGTGGGCTCCCGTGCCGGGGGTTCTTGTACGTGCATGGAGATGGCGTGGAGGTAGCTTGAGGTCAGAGAATCCAAGTAAGACGTCTCGCCCAGGCTGACAAAAAAAAAAAAAAAAAAAAAAAAGTTGCTGTTAAAACTCAGAGAAATTTTGCAGGCATTAAGAAAATGTTAGGGAAGGAAGTAAGCACTCTTAAGAGAACAGCCGAGCAGACAGGTGACAGAAATAGGAAAGACTGCAATAACAGCATTGAATTTGATGATCTTAAGAGAAAAGATGGAGTACGGATATTAATACCTATTTCAGCAAAAACGATAACTGCATAACCGAGTAACACATTTTGTTAGCGAAATTTAACTTCCTTATGTGATAGTTCGGTTTGGAAAACAGGAAAAGAGGACATGGCAACTGGTACTGAAAGCATAAGAAAAAATAAAGCGTGAAGCAGCATGTACTGATGACGTAATAATACTGTACCTTAATAAAAAGAGAAATAATGAAGTGGTATGGTTTGACAACATAATGTATACCTTAATCGAGGTTGGAGATCTTAACATGGGCAGGCTGTATAAAGTGAACACCCATACAAAGGCAAAAATTATAATCGTGAATTCATAAATTTTAGACTTACAGTAAACTTTTTTTTTTTTTTACCCATCAGAGAGAGTGTAAGAAAAAATGGTGACTGGAAGATTAATACATCACTCAAAACACCATTTTCCGACGGAACAAGGTTTTCATCAGCAGCAAGGAGAGAGAGAGAGAGAGAGAGTCAGGGGTTTGCTTTGAACAATAGTTATAATATGGCAGATATCGGTATGGGTGACATGGGCAGCCATCCAGGGCAGCATCTTGCCAAGGATGACACGGGGCGCCTACACAAATTAATCGATATGGTGACATTGGCCGATCGTTTTTTTATGGCTCATTTGCACGTCAATTCCCTGACGTCATGTCACTTTGTTGGTCAATTAACTCTGTCGGAGTGGGCGCCCTAATTCTAGTTTGTGAGCTAGGCAGGCTGCTGCTTGCTGGGAAGATGCCATACTTATCAAAGTGAAAATGAATTCCAAACAGAAATATTTGGAATTCATTTTCACTTCGATAGGTATGTGAGTATGTTTAAGTACTTCGGTGAAGTGCTTGAAAGAGTACAGCAAGGAAGAAAGGTTGCTGGTTCCTTGAAAACAGTGATAAGAAACAGGGAAGTGAGCATGGAAGTGAAAAAGTTAGTACATGACCAGTGGTGTGCCGAGGGGAGGGAGGCATGAGGCCATGCCCCCCCCCCTTTTTGGAATATATATATATATATATATATATGTGTGTGTGTGTGTGTGTGTGTGTGTGTGTACGGGCTCTCTACGCTCGCCAAAGTCATGGGCTGAACAGTTAAAAGATAACCCCTCCTCCCTTTTCAACATTCTGGGTACGCCACTGTACATGACAGTATTGTGATACCAACTCTAACGTATGGAAGTGAAGCTTGGACCTTGTTGGAGGAACACAAGTCAAGAGTGAGAGCAGTGGAAATGAGTTATTTGATAGGAGCATGTGGAGTCGCATGGAGAGACAGACTGACATATGAGGATGTGAAGAAGCGTTGTGGTGTGGATGTGGATGTGATAGGAAGCGTTAGGAGAAACACATTAAGGTGGATTGGCCATGTGGAGAGAGTGGAGAGAGACTGACGAGGAGAGTGTGTGAGTGAGGTGGAGGGGGGAGAGGGAGGGGGAGGCCAAGGATGAGATGGAGGGATGGGGTGGAGAGGTATATGAGAGAGGGAGGTGTGAGCTGGGAGCAGGGCAATGAAATGGCAGGGGACAGGGCGACATGGAGACTGCTTGTTTGTGGCCATCCCGTATGGGATTAAGGCATCTGGCAATAGATAGATAGAATTACATATTTTAAAACAAATTAGGGAGTAACATACCCTTCAGAAATATGCCACAATATGCTGTCGGTAACTAAAGTATATAGACTATTACAAAGTAGGAGCACGAAACTCTTCATTTTTTCGTATTGGAATACTGACGTCACGCGACAACTAAGATGTAGTCCCACCTTAACACGGCATAGTGTTAAGGTGGGACTACCGAATTACAACGCAGGAGTGGAAAAACAGTGTTGCATGTGTCCAAATGTGGTATTTGTTGTCATCAGATGTCTATGAATATATGTAGACTGTATAAAGTTGCATCATAAAAGTTGTTCTTTCGATTGCACAGGTTTTCTGGATTAAAGTATGGTGCCATCCAAGGTAAGCACTGTGTATGGTTGCATTACTTTTGACGAGCACTGGGCAAGGTATGATGCCTCCAAAAATGACACAAATCTGCCGAAAACTTACTTTCTGGTGAAGTTTTTTCGCTTTAATGATGCCAAAAGTGTCATTGTGTATTTTCACAGCCAGACCTTAATGACGACAAACGCATCATCGTGTTCGGAGGGGTTAAAATAAGTCTCAAGAAAATTAGCTTGCAACTATAAATCACCAGACATGACTGAAAACCCTAGTACACACGGTGAAAATAGGCCCGAAGCAATTAACACATATAGGAACAAATTGCAGTCGCATACCAAGCAGACAAACATAGGTGCAACCAATACAACTCTCACCATAACAAGGCATTTACATGACTTAGGAATCTATTTAGAATCCTTTTATAGCTAATATGATTAAGCAGGTCAAGATAGCTGCATTATTCATCATCACTATCATCACCCTTCGCATAACTTGCTAACAACAGTGGATTGAATATCAAATACACTTGTTCTTTCGGTAGGTAAAGATGAGGCGAATAATTCCATGGATCATGTTCCTGTTGATATCAATAGGACCAACTCACATCCTCCATATGTAGTCTGACAAGGGTGCCAGATCGCCCCAACAGCCTCAATGGCAATAGTACAGGACATAATAGGTACCGAAATTAGTTTGGATGTACTGCAAGACATACCAATAATGTTACACAAAATATCAGGACCCCTTAGAACTCTGGAAGCAGTATTAAAACACCCTTCTTCACATGATCACCCCACACAGGAAGCAGCCATATTAATTAAATTGATTGAATGGAAGCTAGAAGCATGTAATGATCACCATGATTCAGGACATCCCATTAGCTGGGAGTAACACACTTGAGACAGGACACATCACAAGTACACGTAACAGACACGATTTGTTGGACCTAGGTGAAGCAATTGTAGGCAACATTTTTGGACAAGCTACAGAAAATGATCATGAGGAAATAAATAACAACTTTAACAAAATAGCACAAATTCTCTCATACCAACATAAGTTGGCTGATACTCAGAACACCTTAACCCCTAAACCGTGGGCTTGTTTTGCTTTTTCTTGCGGCTTCCGCGGGCATATTCGTGCTCCGACAGAATCTCTAAAAATATTTGCCAAAAATCAGTTATTAGTCCTAGAATATTAAAATCAAATATGCTTATGGCACATACCTTCAGCTTTCTCCTGGGGTGTTTGTTGAGCCTTCATCGAGTACCGTAGGACTTGTGGAGACCTCTGAAGTTGGGTAAAAAGTCTCCACTTTACACTTCCCGACAACCCGTAATGTGATCACCACAGCCTGATATTATCACTAGAAACACTATTCTATGATTCTCAAATAGTTTGGAATCCATACTCCAAAAAAAAAAAACACTGTGAAAGCAATGAAAATTACGAGGGTGTATGACCTTTCCACTTCCGATCGTTCGCCGCTGGTGTTCTGTTATTTATTATTCAAAAAAACACTCACAGTTTATATTTCTAGTACTATATAACACTTATATATATCTACAGTTTTTATTCATAAGTTTCCTTCAGTAATAGTAGTTTATTGTCACTGTAGGGATTCAATTTATTTCAGTAAAATACGTAGCATTCACTTTCTCGTCGTGTATACTAGCATTGAGAGTGAATGTCACTTTCACCTTCACTCTCATAACTCATAGTAATCATACATGCTAGAGTGAAACTTTCACTTTCATTACTCCTAGTATATATACTCGTATTCTTATACTACTACTCATTTACATTTCTATTTACGTTCTCTATTTTATTTACATTATTTACATTTCTATTTTATTTACACTGTGTTATGCACTGTCACTTGAAGTAACTTATAAAACTATTTCCCACTGTTCACTTATATTTACATTCATTGCTTTCACTTGCTATTTACACATTATTTACAATTCCACTTGCACTGTTTTACTCAACAGAAAGAGCGTAGTCACTCTTTATCAATTGTCAGCCCTTTACCTCTTTCCACACGAGGTTTAGTGGGGGGTAAAGGTCACAGGGCCCTTTGCATGGGGCTAAAAAGCAGCGGAAGTTAGCAGGAGCGAATCCGATTTACTTTCACCTTGAAAGACGACAGTAAACTGATAGCGGTGGGCCGGGATGGCCTACCTAGGGAGAATGCATTGCTGCCAACCTCAGCCTCTTGAGAGCTGCTAATATAAAGCTGTGAAATGATTGGCAGGAAATCTAGACAATACATAATAAATTAGGTAGTTCCAGGTGAATGTAAATATCACTTAGGCTTCTCCCTTCCCTCCCTATATATATTTTTAATACGAGAATAGATTATACAGTATATTTCAAGGGGAAATAAACAGTGAAAATTAGCGAACAAGTCCACATGAGGTGTTGTCAGGTGATAATTAGCCATTTCTAGGTGTATGGCACTCTCACTTACCTTATTTCTTTTTCGTATATATTATTTGGTATAAGAATAGGGCATAGGGCTCATTTCAATGGATGACATCAGTGGTGAATTCCAGGGAAGATTTACTTAGCGTAGCACGGCCGGGCAGGTGAGAGGAGAGGGTAATGGAGGGAAGGTAGAGAGGGGAGTCAAGAACGGAGAGAAATGGCTTAATTGTCAACAATGGATGGGAGTACAGATGAGATTAGGAGTGCTGACTAGTGTTGGACATTGGCAGTACTGAAGATGATACAAGCTACCATTTGAAAGCCCGGGCAAATTCAAAATAACACAGAATCGCAAAAATAACGCCTCGCGGTATGATCTCTTGCTCCCAAGCATCACGAATGTGACGCCCCGCGGTTAAGGGGTTCGGCCACTTGTTGAGACTGGGGTGGGATTGAACACTCAAGGATATTTGGATCGTAAGGGTGGATAGGCTGAGCTGTATCACAGTCCCAGTAGCTGGGCTATCTCTAGGGAGCGGCCTGTCTATTCCAGGAGGGCTCTTTTCTGGAATAGGACTCCTGACATATGGGTGGATGCATCATTGCAAGTGGTGGGAATGTCTGAGTTTTATTTCTCATCCCAACAAGCAGATTGGCTTATACATGTACCTCATGCTGATGCCAAAGGGTAGGAGGTGGGCATGTGGGGGCCAGCCTTCACTCGGGTCAGTGATCAGAAGCAGTGCCCAGCAAACAGTTAATGACTCATCTTTGACAAATCCCACAACAGTTCCTTCTATAGTCCCAGTTATGCCTGTTGTCTCAACATCCTCACTCCCTGGCCCGCTAAATAACACGGCGGCGTTAACAACTTCTGGCGTACCTAGATCACTTGGCTTCTTTGTTGCCTGTTCCTCGCCTCCATCCAATATGGAGCCACAGGTGCTAGTGGAGGTGATCCTTCCCGTGCTTCTTCCATTGTAGGGTTTTCTTTAATTGCCACATTTGACCCATACCAATCTCTTGCTTCCCTATATATGTCCTTGTCTCTATCTGTGTTACCTGTTTCCTCATCTGTCTCCATCATTCCCCAGCTTATGCTTCATTTCCTTGCTTCTACCACCCCTCGTGTGTTTGTGCTCTCCACACTCTCAGTACCGTATCTTGAGCTTTCCGTCCTCGTTGCTCTATCATTGTTTTTCGTGACTTTTTCAGTCCACCGACATGGACTAAATTTTTCAGCTTGACAGTGCTTGCCCCCCTTGAAATGATCTGAAGTTTCATCTCCAGTTGCTATACCATGTTGTATCAGACGTCTTTTTCCAGCCCCGATGTGATAACTCTTGTGTAGTTACAGTTCACAATAAAATCCAAGCCTCTCTCATGGCCATTCTTACTCTTTGTGTCTCTATTCCCGTTGAGAATGATGTGCACATGAACTTTAATTGCAGTTCTATATTGATTATATGCGATGTCAGATTTGGTGTATGTCCATTTCTTGACTGTGATGATGTCAGAAAGGCCAGCTTTAAACTCCAAGGTCAGTCTGTCATTTCTGTATCCTGCTTCACACTCCTTGTGACTGAAAGCCGCTGGAGATCAGCGAATATTGTAAAAGTGGTTTTTGACAGTTGTGCACTCATTCTGTCGTTGTTGGTGGTTTCCACCTAGCTATGAAGGAGTGTCTGCCCATCCCAGGGTAATGCCGATCTTGTTGGTGTTTTCTTCACCCTGCGAGTTTATGTAGATATATCACCTGTCCCCTCTAAGCTCAAGTACGTCATGACAGAGATGCTTGCTCTGCCAATAGATGCTATCCAGATTGCCGCAATGTGCATTTGTCATTGTATAGAGGATGTCCAGTTTATCAATTTCACTGTGAGGTTCGAGTCTTGCGGGTTCAGCCGGGGCTTTCTTGACGTGAGACTTGTAGAGAAGCTTGTGAACGTGACTTCACGTGATCTGCTCCTTATTTCAGTCTTTTAAGTTCCATCCTCTTTTCTGCTCAACTGTCTACACCTCCTTCTTTCCTCCCCTGCTCAACTGTCTACACCTCCTTCTTTCCTCCCCTGTGACTTTCAGGAGGTCCTCTTTTTTTTTTTTCTCCCCCTCTGCTCTCCTCTCTTAGTCCCCTTGCTTACTCCCTCTGCCTCTGGTCTCCATTGTTCCTGCTTCATCTGCCTTCTTTCTTTCAACTCCTTTTCTTTCTTGGATCTTCGTCATTCTTTTTCTTTACATTACTCCTTTGAACCCTCACCACCTCCACTTTCCTTGTCTTTCCAGTTCATGTGTTCTCGTCATCTCTTTCCTCAAATGCCCCCTTTGGATAGATTGGTTGAAGACCTCCACAACAGTCTTTTAAAGTCTCTTCTCTTCGCTACCACCTGAACACCGCATACCAAAAGCATGTTCCATAGGGATCCTGTCAACCTACCTCCGAGCCAGTGTAGTTTTAGCCAGCCTGGTTCTTTTGAATTATGCCTCCAACATTTCAGAGACCTTTATTGTTGGAGGCAGAGGTTCCTGGCAATGGTGAACCTTGACACTTGATTAGAAAGTATGTACATTGTCCTTTAGAATCATGTACACCTGGCTCCTCTGTCACTGCTGATGGTGTTGATGTTACTGTACCCTTCCTGTCCTCTCCTTTGCCCTTTTCCATCGTTGCTGATCTGCGTCCTGTTCCCTCTTTTCTCCCTTCTCCTCCCCTTCCCTCCCACTCCCTTGTGTGACATTCTATAGGTCCATTATTGGTATAAAAACTGTCTTACCTCTCAGGTGTCCCTCTCTTTCTTTTTAGAACGTGCCTCCACTCACGAGGCCTCTGTCCCTGTCTACGTCGATGGTTCGAAGACTAACACTGGAGTAGGCATTGGTGTCGTCTTCTCTTTCTTCAGTCGGGATGGTAGCACTCCTAATATTGCTTCAGTTATTAAGGCAGAAGTGACTGCAGTTTTATATGCTCTCCAAATCATTTTTCCATTCCCCCAATCTGTTTTTGCTATTTTTAACGACTCCCACGGTGCTCTATATGCAATGGAGGTTTTTTTAGTCATCTCATACACTAGTTGTATCAATTCTAGGGTGACTTTTCCTCCTCACCCATCATGGCTTTCATGTGGAGTTTTGTTGGGTTCCTGCCCATGTGTGGATGTCTGGGAATGAACGGGCTGATCTGCTGTCTTAGGCACTCAGCACGACTTCCTGCTTCTGTAGGATTCCGTCCTCTTCTTCACTGGTTGCTTGCTTTTACCAAGGCTTGTCTCAATGGTGGGAAACTGCTTTAGACCCGTTGTGAATTGGTCACAGGCGGTTCCGTCATGGATTTTCAATGGAGAGCTCTCCCCCTCAATTCTGTGAGAACTGTTTGGTCCCCATGACTGTTCAGCACCTGCTGGAGTACCCCAGTCTTGGGGATTTACGCCATCAGGACCTCTCAGAACACCAGGCGAGTGACGGCTCGTATCGTTAGTGTTTTGTGCTTCTTTTTGGTATTTTTGTTGTTTTAGGGAATTTTATGTTCTTTCAGTGTTTATTTTTTAACTGTGTTTTAGATTCTTGCCCACTTTTATTCTTTGCTGTTGTCCTTTACCATCATATCCAGCGGCATATAACCCTGGCAGTTGCACTGCCAGGTTTTTGTTTTGTTAATCAATCAGTTCCCTCCTCCCCATCTGTTATTTCACCTCCCATACCGTCTTCACCACCTCATATTCCCCCTTCTTCCCGTATTTTATTTCTTTGGACCCCATCTTTTCTCACTGTCACTTTCTACTAAGTATCTTACTATGCCTTTGTCTCAGTCTACTTCTAAACCTGTTTGACAGTCTTTGACCATGTTGCAGGCTAAACTTCTTTGGGGAGTGACCCACTCTTCTGACCACTCTCATTTGCAATCACCAGCAGCCTCCTTCATCAGAATATTATTGCACAGTGCTAGCCAACTGTGGTGGGTGGGGGGCGCCCATCATTCACCCACTTAGTGCAGTGGTACCCTGTTTTTAGTGTAGCTTTACATCAAGTGGCAAGCCAAATGATTTTCTGAAAACCAGGAAATCACTTACAATGCTGGGTGGTAACCTTATATCCAACCGACACGTGTTCCCTACGTGACAGCAAGAGGGTTGGTGGAGGGTTAGTGCCCCTCCCTGGAAAACAACTAACTAAAAATATGGACAAGAAGCCTTGGACCAGGACTGACCAAAAGATGATGACTAAGGACCGAACACAGGACATGATACGGATGGCGATGTGGAATGTAAGGGGTGCAAATGAAGAGATGAAAGAGAGAGAGATTGTCCAGGTGCTTCAGGGTGCGAAAGTGGATGTATGTGGATTGACTGAAACTAAATGGAGAGGTGAGAGGGTGAGAGAATGGCAGTATGGATTGGGTATATGTGCAGGAGTAGGTGAGAATGAGAGGGCAAAGAAGGAGTGTGTTTTGTTCTGAGTAACAGATGGAATTATTATATAAGAGAGTATGGATCAGTTGGCTCAAGGATTGTGTGGGTAAGACTGAAAGTTGGACTACAAATCTGGGTGATTGTGTGTGTGTGTGCGCCAATGCAAGACCGTGCAAACAGAGTGACAGAAGAGTTCTGGACAAATGTGGAAGTGTGCATGGAAAAGTTTGAAAGGAATGAGAAAGTGTTTTTGATTGGTGATATGCATGGTAAAGTAGGGAATGTGAAGGTGGATGGAGTAGTTGGTGGGTGTGGTGAGCCTACTGAGATAGATGAGAATGGCATTGCTTTAGTGGACATTTGTGCCGAAAGGGGTTTGGTGACAGCCAATACCCTCTTCAGGCACAAAATGATCCACAGGTATACATGGTGAGTGATGAGAAGGGTGGATGGTGAACTGAATGAAAGGCAGACAATGACTGATTATGTGTGTGTGGATGAAAAGATGCGAAGATGTGTAATGGATGCAAGAGCATATAGAGGGTGGGGGAGTGGACTTTCTGACCACCACCAAGTGGTGGTCAGAATCAAGGTCTGAAAAAATGAAGAAGGGAAGGCCGGGAAGAAGGAGTAGTTGCAAGGAGAGTGGAAAGGTTACAAGAGGATGAGAAAGAGGCAGAATGTAAGAGAGAAGTGGAGGAACGAATGGGTAAATATGAATTGGTGCAGATGCTGGATTTGGAAGGTATGTGGAAGATATTCACAGAATAAATATGTGCAGTTTGTGAGGTGGTATGTGGAGTGAAGAGAAGACGAAAGGGGGTACAAGGAACAGCATGGTGGAATGAAGAGGTGAGACAGGCTGTGGCACAAATGGAAAAAACATATAGTGGGTGGATGAGAAATAGGGGCGTGGAAGACACTTAGAGACGGATGAGAGAGTTATATGTAGAAAGAAAGAGAGAGGTGAAAAGATTAGTAAAAGAGAGTAAGAATCAAGTGGATAAGGAATTTGGAAGCAATTTGAGTGTCAAGTGAAGAGAATGTAAGAAAATGTTCTGGAAAGAGGTAAAGAGAGTCAGACAGGGTGGCAATGAAGTTAGTAGTGGAGTGAAAGATAAAAATGGTAGATTACTAGTGGAGAAGGGAGGAAAAGTGAGCAGATGCAGAGAACACTTTAAGGAACTGTTGAACTTAGAGAATGAAAGCGATGTGAATATAACTGGCTGGGGAATGGCTGGGAGAAGGAGGGAAGTAAGAAGACAGGAAGA
>NC_136993.1:15607689-15685510 GCF_032717465.1 Coenobita brevimanus | reverse complement strand
AAGCATCATGTGAGCACAGAAAACTATACTGTTATGCTTGTAAAAGGCAAAGAATATGTAAAGTGATTCAAAACAGTCCAACAAACCTAAGCAAATAAGGAAAGATACCAAACAAGAATGAATTTTTCATTGTTTTTTATGTCTTTTTTGTTTATGCCTGTGTTTATCTATAATTGTGTACAGAGTGGTTGTGTGTGTTTTGCAAAGGAGAGAAAGATGATATTTTCTGTCGGGTCGAGATAATGGGTGTAACTATGTGTGTTTAGGCATGGCCATGAACAAAAAAAATCGTACCTCCACTCATCACAGCAGCAGGTAGCGAACTGAGAGTGACAGTTGAGGTGTGAGTGCGTGAATGTCAGTCTCATGTCACAGATGTTCATTCACTTCCCGAAAGTTTTCAGTTTTCTACAAGTCGCACTGCATCGAATGATCCAAATCGGTACAACAAACCCAAGCAAAAAGGTAAAGATACCAAGAAAAAAATGTTTTTTTCGCTTACATAATTTAATATCATGTCTTTTTGTTTGTGCCTGTATTAATTCATAATCGTAACCAGGTGGTTGTGTGTGTTTTGCATGAGAGGACAAAGATGATATTTGCTGCCTGGGTCGAAAAAATGGGTGTAGTTGTGCTTGTTTAGGCATGGCCAGGAGCAAAAAAAAAAGAAAAAAAAATCTACTCATCACAGCAGCAGGCTCTGAACTGCTTGATGGGGTGTATGGGAGTGTAGTGTAGGTCAGTCTGAAGACATTCAGAACGTTCGTTCACTTCCCAAAAACTTTTGCAGTTTTTTATAGGCCACACTCAGACGATGCCTGCGGCCATTTATCGGGTAAATATCATTCGATGCCGGTGGCCATTAAGGGGTTAATTTCTGTGCTTTGACAGACTTCTTCTTTCATCTCCCCCCACCACCTTGTTTTAATCGAAGATTTGAACTGCAGGCATACAATCTGAGGCGATGCTAACTTCAATCCCTGTGGCCATTCACTCGAGGCTTTTATTTTTGACCAAGATCTTTTTGTTCTTAACACAGGTAACCATACCTACTTTAATGTCCAGATTTTTTTCTCTCTTCCATTGACCACTCCCTTTGTTCTGTGTGCGACTTAAATTTCCATTGGTCTGTTATAATTTTACAAATTTCTTACACTTTGCATCTTTGTGCCCCACCACACGTCCTCCACACTGGTGTTTTGGTAAAGCTGAGTAGCCCACTCTCCCTTCTCTTATAAAATAATTATTTTCTTTCCCAGTTGACAGTGTCAGAGATTTGCCTAATTCTTTTATTGATTCTGTGTTGTGGGCAGCCCATATGAAGATCTCTCAGTTTATGAATTCTATTACTTTTTAAATTTGTCCCCCCTGGGGGTAGGGGTGTTTCAAGAATACTCCCCCAGTATCCCTGCTTGTTGTACAAGGCGACTAAAAGGGTTTGGCGGAGGGTTAGTGCCCCTCCCCGGAAAACAACTAACTAAAAAGACGAACAAGAAGCCTTTGACAAGGCCTCACCAAAAGATGACGACCAAGGACCAGACAAAGGACATGGTAACGGAACATGGAATGTAAGAAGTGCGAATGATGAGGTGAAAGAGAGAGAGATTGTCCAGGTGCTTGAGAGTGCGAAAGTTGATGTATGTGGGGTAACTGAAACTAAATGGTGAGGTGAGAGGGTGAGAGAATGGGAGTATGGATGGGGTATATGTGCAGGAGTAGGTGAGAATGAGAGGACAAAAGAAGGAGTGTGTATAGTTGTGAGTAAAAGATGGAAGAAGAACATAAGACAGTATGGATCAGTTGCGTCAAGGATTGTGTGGGTAAGATTGAGAGTTGGCATAAAAATGTGGGTGATTGTCTGCGTGTATGCACCAACGCAAGATCGTGCAACCAGGGTGAGAGAAGAGTTCTGGACAAATGTGGAAGTGTGCATGGAAAAGTTTGGAAAGAATGAGAGAGTGTTTTTAATCGGTGATATGAATGGTAAAGTAGGGAATGTGAAAGTGGATGGAATAGTTGGTGAGAGGGGTGTGCCTGCTCAGACAGATGAGAATGGCAGTTCGTTAGTGGACATTTGTGCTGGGAGCGGGTTGGTGATAGCCTATACCCTCTTCAGGCATAAAATGATCTACAGCTATACATGGCGAGTGATGAAAAGGGTGGGTGGTGAACTGAATGAAGGGAAGGCAATGATTGATTATGTGTGTGTGGATGAAACGATGCAAAGATGTGTAATGGATGCAATAGCTTATAGAGGTTGGGGAATTGGACTTTCTGACCACTACTTGGTGGTGGCCAGAATCAAGATCCAAACAAGATGGAGAAATAGAAGAAGGGAAGGACGGGGAGAAGGAGTATTTGCAAGGAGAGTGGAAAGGTTACAAGAGGATGAGAAAAAGGCAGATTATAAGAGAACGATTGGGCAAATATGAATTGGAGCAGATAGGGGACGTGGAATATGTGTACAGGATATTCACAGAAGAAATATGTGCAGCATGTGATGTGGTGGGTGGGATGAAGAGAAGATGGAGGGGGGTGTAAGGAACAGCGTGGTGGAATGAAGAGGTGAGACTGGCTGTGGCACAAAAGAAGAAAGCATACAATGAATGGATGAGAAAAAGGGGCGTGGAAGAAGTTGAGAGAGGGAAGAGAGAGTTTCGTATATGTAGAAAGAAAGAGAGAGGTGAAAAGATTAGTAGGAGAGAGTAAGAAGAGAGTGGATGAGGAATTTGGAAGGAATTTGAGTGTAAAGTGGAGAGACTGTAAGAAAATGTTCTGGAAAGAGGTGAAAAGAGTAAGACAGGGTGGAAGCGAAGTTAGCAGGGGAGTGAAAGATTAAATTGGTAGATTACTAGTGGAGAAGGGAGAAAAGGTGAGCAGATGGAGAGAACAATTTAAGGATTTGTTGAACATAGAAGATGGTAGTGATGCGAGTATAAGTGGCTGGGGAATGGCTGGGAGAAGGAGGGAGGTGAGAAGACAGGAAGAAATCAGTAGGATAGAAGTTGTGGAAGCAATGAAGAAAGTTAAATTGGGGAAAGCCCCAAGAATTGATGGAGTGTGTGGTGAAATGTTGAAGCATAGGTGAGAGATAGTAGTAGAATGGATGTGGAAGATGTGCAGATTGGCCTGGGAAGAAGGTAGAGTCCCGGAGGATTTGATGTCATGTATAATTATTCTTTTGTACAAAGGAAAAGGGGAAAAAGAAGTGTGTGGTAATCATATGGGCATTTGTCTTCTTAGTATAATAGGAAAAGTGTATGGTATGATATTTATTCACAGTGTTGGGGAAATAACAGAGGAATTAGTTGGAGAAGAACAGGGAGGCTTTAGGAAGGGAAGAGGTTGTGTAAATCAGATATTCATTCTTAATTCTTTAGTGGAAAAGTTTCTGGAGAAGGGAAAGAAGTTGTATGCAGCTTTCATGGATTTGGAGAAAGCATATGACACGTGGACAGACAAGGATTGTGGAAAGTATTACGAATATATGGAGTAGATGGAAGTTGCTGAATGCTGTGAAGACTATGTATGATGGTGCTAAGGCTACAGTGCGTGTGGATGGTGAACTGAGTGAATTTTTCTCTTTGAAGGTTGGGTTGATACAGGGATATGTCATGTCTCCATGGTTGTTCAATCTGTACATGGATGGGGTAATAAAAGAGGTACAAGGTAGGGTAGTGGATGTTGGAGTGGCCCTGGTGAGAGAGGGTAGTGTTTGGAAACTCCCTGTACTGTTGTTTGCAGATGATACTATGTTGTTGAGTGAAGACGAAGGGGAGCTGCAAGGCTTGGTGGATGAGTTTGGGAGAGTGTGTAAGAAACAGAATCTAAAGGTGAATGTAGGGAAGAGCAAAGGGATGGTCTTTGAGAGAGGTGAAGTCAGTGATGTACAGCGAGGTTGGATGGTGAGGAATTGGAAAATGTGAGTACGCTGAAGTACCTGGGTAATGTGATGAGTAAGGATGGAGGTGTGGAGGGTGAAGTGCTTGAAAGGGTACAGCAGGGAAGAAAGGTTGCTGGTTCCGTGAAAGCAGTGATAAGATACAGGGAAGTGAGCATGGAAGTGAAAAAGTGATACGAACTCTAACGTCTGGAAGTGAAGCTTGGACGTTGTTGGAAGGGCACAAGTCAAGAGTGATAGCAGTGGAAATGATTTATTTAAGAGGAGCCTGCAGAGTCACATGGAGAGACAGGCTGACAAATGAGGATATAAAGGAGCGTTGTGGTGTGGATATGGATGTAATAGGAAGCGTTAGGAGGAATGCACTGAGGTGGTTTGACCATGTGGAGCGGATGGAGGGTGAAAGACTGACGATGAGACTGTATGTGAGTGAGGTGGAGGGGGGAGAGGGAGGGGGAGGCCGAGGACAAGATGGAGTGATGGGGTGAAGAGGTATATGAGAGAGGGGGGTGCGAGTTGGGAGCGGGGCAGTGAAATGGTGGGGGACAGGGGGACGTGGAGGCGATTTGTTTGTGGCCACCCCGAACGGGATTGAGGCGTCTGGCAATAGATAGATAGTGAACAACTGAATATTCTAGAACCTTGCATGTTAAGCATGCTAGGTGGAAGAGCTGTAAATTTAAGTGACACCAGTGACCTTCTCTTCCATTTATTCTTTTTCATTAGGCATCTGCTATTTTTCGTCGAATGGTTAAGGAAGCCAAGAGAGGGAAGTGGAACCCTTCATGCTTCTTCAGTCAACTATTCCTCCCCCATTCAAGCAGTATGGGCCATTACTTAATGGACTGCAGACAAGCCTGGTCTCTATTCTGCCCTAGTCCTCCATGAACATGGTACTTTGCTTGCTGATTTTGTTTTACTACCAGATGCAATGGGACCTTATTTTAGTGATATTGGTATTGTCTCTCACAAGCCTACAGAATTCCACACTTTCCACTCTGGTACTGAACGTGTTTTATTACCCATCCCCGCACCGTTAGGGCTCGGGGACGGGTATTGTATTCAATCGGTTTTTCTGTCTGTTCGTTTGTTTGTTTGTTTGTTCGTCTGTCTGTCTGTCTGTTAAAAATTTTACGCAAAATCCACTTGTGCAATTTTGACTGAAGTTACAGGGATGATGGGCTATGACCCTCTGATCACCTGATTAATTTGGGGCCATATTGGGCCAAGGCCAAGGCTGTAGGCCCAAGAAAATGTTTTTAAATATCTAGAAACAAACACATTTTTTGCCATAACTCCTTTCAAATTAGTCATGTCGACATTTAACCAAAACCTAAATGTGCATCTTTCAAATCTGCATCATATATATAACATACATCATTACATCAGGGGGGTCACTCCTCACTGAGCAGTAAGGGGGTCTATGTCATGTGGGTCGGGCCTAAAATTTCGAATGGGCATAAAACAGTAAATTTTCGCCTGATTTACATCAAATTTGATATGTGACATCTTTGACTACATATCCTGTTGCGTTTCCACAGGTATACCCACTAATGTTTAATAATATTCAGCTTAATCCTGCATCATCCTTGAACATGCTTGAGGTTTCATTTACTCGGGACTTATCTTGGAAAGATCATATTACATCTTTTGTAAAATCTGCTTTCAAGAGATTGGGTGTGCTAAGCCGACTCCGCTCTTTCTTTACCCCTGCACAATTGTTGACTGTATACAGGGGTTTTATCCACCCCTGTGTGGAGTACAACTCTCACGTGTGGGGAGGCTCCCCACATACAGCTCTTCTCAATAGGGTGGAGTCAAAGGCTTTTCGTCTCAATAACTCTCCTCCTCTTACTGACTCCCTTCAACCTCTGTCTCTTCGCCGCACTGTTGCATCTTTATCTCTTTTCTATCGCTACTTTAATGGTCACTGCTCCTCTGAACTGTCTGCTTGCATTCCTCCACCTCTACGACGGGCGCGTAGCAAACTCTCATCCCTTTTCTGTCCAACTCTCTAATGCAAGAGTTAACCGTTACTCCCAGGCTTTCATTTATGCAACAGGTCATCTCTGGAACTGTCTCCCTCTGTCTGTATTTCCTGCTGCCTATGATCTCCAGTCTTTCAAACGCAGTGTGTCCAGGCACCTCAAAATGATCGGATCTTGAATTTGGCTCTCTATTGTATTTTGTTTTTCTCTTGGAGGGAACTGTTACTGCGGGCTCATGGCCTTTGGTTCCTTCTTCCTCGCATAAAAAAAAAGATGTCAGCACTAAAATGACTACTAGGGATTAGTTTGTGGTGCCTTGGCATCGCGTTTTGTTTTAATTAGGTTTCAGCTGTCTTCTGTGGAGTCTTATGGTGCACCGTTTTCCTCCCTGAGTTGTGCAATGTTCTGCGTGCCTTTAAGGATACAAATATAGGCTTCGATGGCATTAATTACAAATCGCTGAAACATCTCACCATGGAGGCTCTCCACTTCCTGCTGTTACTTTATAATATGGTCTGGTCTGACAATGTTTTCCCCTCTGCCTGGAGTATAGCCATAATTATTTCATTCCTTATACCAGTCAAAGATGAACGTGGCACAAGATTTTCTTCCAATTGTCTTGGCATGCTGCCTTGGTAAGGTTCTGGAATGCCTGGTTATTATCAGGCTTAGGTGGATTTTTGAATCCCGCCAACATCTATCGCCAGCTTAGTTCTGATTCAGGAAGTCGTGATGTACTTTGGACCTTTCAATCTGCATGGAAACTTATTTATATTCGGGTTGCATTCTCACGTAATGACGCCACCCTTGCTCTTTTCTTTGATTGTAGGAAAGCCTATGATATGGTGTTGTTGGTAACGTGTGTGTTTCGGTAAAAACTTTTTAACCATTAGAAAATTTCATGACAGTGTAAGTGATTCACCATCTACTTTCTCTCCACATTCTAAAGGCATGCCACATGCCTGTGTTCTTACTATCACACTTTTTCTTATTGCTATTAACGGCATTGTCTCTTCCCTTCCATCAGCAATATGTTCATCTCTATACACTGATAAATTTACAATCCTTGCTGATGGTTCTAATATGGTTACACTGAACATCTTATGCAGTTGGCAGTTACCAAAGCCTCACATTGGGCGACGACTTATGACTTCTTGAACCCACCTTTAAGTTATGTGCAGTCACTTCGACTCGTCACTGCTATGTCCCTCAACCATCTCTTGTTTTTTTATATTACACCACTTCCTTTTCGATCATTAGTTACATTCCTTAGCCTCATGTCTATCAGTTGATGTGGAATGCACATAATTATCTCCTCTTTAAGGCTTGTTGCCCTCCAATGTATTTACCTACTCCAGACCTTCTCCCATGTTTCTTGGAGTGCAAATCGTGAGACCCTCCTATATTATCATAAATTTCTAGTATTGTCAAAATTATGCTATGGATGTCAGGTTTACTCCTCTCCATCCACTAGTAATTTGCCTCAACTGGGGTCTGTCCATCATTTTGATCTCTAGTATGCTTTTGGTGCTTTTAAACCTTTACCTGCTGAAAGACTCTTATGACAAGTCAGGGGTCCCTTCTCTGTATCATCAGCAGGCACTTTTATCCCTCCACATCATGTCCAGCATCATCAGCTTCCAGGCCAGTCAGTCCTCTGCTTACCTCTCTTTCCAGTCTTCCTTATTTTCTTCATAATTCAGTTTCTTCTTGCTTATTTTCTGATTAAAGTCGACAACGTTCTAGTGATCCGTCCAGCCATCTCTCCACTCTGGCTTTTGCCACGTCCTGGAGTCCGTTCCTCAGTTTTGTCTTGTTTGAAATCCTCTATTTCTGTTGCTCTCCGTTTGTCCTTTTATGCTCATGTGCATGAACACTTCTGCTCTTCATATATAGACTGACAGTTGTAAGACATGTAGGGGTACAGAATTTTTAGTATCCTTTCCTGAAGACTTATTCAATACTCTAACTCCCGTGGCGTTCGATTTAACAGCTGAACTTTATGTATTGCTGGGTGCTGGATATACATCGGCTCGTGGCTAGTGTGATTTCCCTCTTGAGAGGGCTTCTGGTTTATTTTCCTTTCAGACTCTCAGCACCTGCTCCTGTCATGCTCAGCCTCACGTCTCACCTTAATGTCCTTCAAATTTTAGAACAGCTATTCCAGTTGTCAGTGAAATGTAAGTCTTTCGAGTTCTTTTGAGTGCCTAGTCCTGTTGGTATCTCAGACATTGGGAACGTTGATGCCTTTGCGGTTCATGCTACCATCTGATCTACTGCACATGCCTTTACGTTCTGTTCTGGTGTCAGATTGCTTTCCTGTCTCCTCAGAGCTTCTTACTCAGCACTGGCAGTCCTGCTTGTCTTCAGATATCAATGCTAAATTTGATGCTTTTAAGCCCTTCTTGACACCTTGGTCCACCCCTTGCCATCATACTCGCTGTTTGGAGACTGCATTGGTTTGTTTCAGGATTGGTTATATCCATCTGATCCATGGCTATTTGATGTCTGGAGATCTTCCTACACTTTTATTCTCATTGTAAAACGACTTCGTCTGGTCATCATGTTCTTCTTGACAGCCATTTTTATACTGCTTTTCATCACCAGTCTTTTCCTTCTTTATTTTGTCTTGGTCGTCTCCTTCTTTTGGCTGATATTTTTACCCCCTTGTGCACCATAATTTTCCAATAAGTTTCGGTTCCATGCACAGAACCAAAACCTCACTCAGGCTGGCTCTGCTCACGCGTCAAGGGAAAACTTTCTATGGCCCAGTTTACCCTCGGAAAGTGCTCATATTGTTATAAATAGCTTCCCATCATCTTTGTTGATGTTTATGCTATAAGATAAGAAAAATAAAACATAAAACAGATGAATAAATGTACAGAAATGAAGCCTGAATAAACCTTATTTATGCAAAAACTAGCTTCTCATAACATCCCAACATCACCATGAATAAATTTTCCCGTGACGCACAGCTCCAAAGGACATCTCTATATGCAGACTTTCACAATCTTTCATCTGTGAAAGTTTCAAGTTGATACGTCCAATAGTTTTCAAGTAAATCGAATAAAAAAAACTACGAAAATCGCCTAAAAACATCTGATTTATTATTTTGCATGTTGTTAGTGACACTGTAACAAACATATATGTAAATTCCATCCACTTTTGTAGCCCAAAGGTTAAGGAAGCTCATGATATAAATTACAGTGTTATAAGCCCTTTTGTTATTGAGAAAATGAGTTTTGAAAGGTTACAATGGGTCGTGTGCAGTGACACCACATACGCTCAGGCCAGTAGACTGAGTATAATGTTCGTCTTTCGTAATTTTTCCTCAATTATTTTCACTTATATGTTACTTTGCTTTACAAAAATATGCATAAGAAATCATCAGCTTGATCAAGCTTTCTTCAGATTTTTTATGCGACCTATACTTTACGAGTATAATGACTGAGAGAATAGCAATGAAATCCACCAAATTATCCCCATGAGAAATATAAATAATAAGCACACATTTTATACCTTACAATATAATAGTATAAAAACTAGAGATATAAGCTCGTTACTCACGTCCTCTAGCAGTGTTGTAGTGTTTCTTGAGTGGACATGGAGTTGCAGAGAGGAGGACAGGTACTATCACAGCCTGTGTGTGTGTGTGTGTGTGTGTGTGTGTGTGTGTGTGTGTGTGTGTATTTGTGATGTGTGAGTGAGTGAGTGTGTGTGTGTGTGTGTGTGTGTGTGTGTGTGTGTGTGTGTGTGTTTGTGATGTGATTTACTGCTGTATGCTTTCATCAGTATGATAGTGATGAAAGCACAGTCCTGTGCAGAGTGGCACTTTTCAAACAGGACATATATAGCTGGTGTCCTTCCTCCTCTTGTTGAAGTGACACAACATACACTGCAGACTTTTCCTGCCGGGGATTCTCTCCAGGGTGTTGTAAAAGTTGAGTCCAAGCATGTCCTATTGTCGATATATCAACGGCGCTTGGACAGCAGTGCTCCTCCATCTCCTTGCCTCTGTACTCCTGCTGGAAGTGCAGTGGCAGGAGCTGGCCAAGTAACTCCTGACCGGCCAACTACTGTGGGAGGTGGAGCAGTCGTGGCAGTAACTGCCGGAGTTATTCCTGATGGGCCAGCTACTGCAGAAGGTGGAGCAGTCATGGTTGTAACTGGCGGAGTTACTCCTGACGGGCCAGCTACTGCACGAGGTGGAGAGATTGTTGCAAGAAGTGGAGCGATTGTTGCAAGAGGTGGAGTGATTGTTGCAGGAGGTGGAGCAATTGTTGCAGTTAAAGCAGAGGCTCAGTTGATGTGGTGGTTGCTGCAGGTACAGGTGGTCGTCATCACGAGGGAAGGTCAGGGGCATGGTGAAGGGCATGACCCGATGCCGGCCACTCCTCCCAGAATGTCAGGAGTTTGTGGCATATGTGCTCCTGTAACTCCAGGAGAGTCATAGGCCTGTTGGTGTTCTTCTTGTAGAGGGTGTAGGCATTGAATAGGGCCATGTGGATGAAATAAGGTCATTTTCTTGGTCCATTTGACCGTCCTCCCTTGGACGGGGAGGTATTGGATCATCCGATCAAAATGATCCACCCCACCCCTGTGCCTATAATAGTCCTCCACAATGATGGGCTTGTTCACTGTTTTCAGAACATAGTGGAGTTTCCCATCTGGACCCTTGACCTTCCCATGCACCTGCATAGGGATGGTGGTGTCACTGTGGAAGGTGGACACCATACTTACGATACGTTTGTCCTTCCACAACAACACCATTACATTGCCCTTGTGCCTAGCTTCCACTCCATCATCAGCAAGGCTCCCTCGGTGCTCCCCTTGCCAGTCGTACTGTGCCACACACATACACTCCCTCTGTGAAGAGGCGTTAACACAGTGATACAGAGTTGTAATAATTGTCCATATACAACTTGTATCCTTTGCCCCTCAAAGGTTCAACGAGGCCCCACACAGTGTTCTCCAGAGACTTCTTCTCCCCCATGTATACTTGCAAATTCCAAATGTAACCACTACTTGCCTCAGCCAAGATGTATAGTTTTATGGCATACTTTTCAGGCTTCATAGGGTTATATACATGGAAAGAGAGCTGCCCCTTCCAACTCAGAGATCCCTCATCCAGGCCAAGATGTTCGCCAGGGATGTAAACCTCCTGGAACCTCTGAAGGAGATACTGCATCACTGTGCAAATCCTTATCAGAAGGTCGTGATTGCCCTTGGGTATGGTGAGACTATTGAAAGCATGAAAGTGGCTTCAGGATGGCCCTGAAGCGCTTTCCACTCATAGCTCGCTGAAATATAGGGTGTTCATGCCTCTGATGATCTCCAATAGTGTCTTATGGTTGGCAGTTCAAAATCCCCATAAGAAAGTATAATCCAAGGAACCGAGCCATTTCCTCTTCGTTGCAGAGGTACCAAACATCTAGTCTAGAGGGCCGGGGTGGTTTCAGTGGTGGCAGGCCTGACACTAGTGGTGGCAGGACTGGTGGCAGTGATGGTAGTGGTGTTGGGGGTGATAGGACTGATGGTAGTGATGGTGGTCATTTCCAAAGTGATGGCAGAGGTGACAATTGTCGTTGGAGTGATGGCAGTAACAGGAGTAGTAGTTATTACACCAGTGGTGCCAGTGGTGAAAGAAGTGGTGGTAGTGATGGTGCTACTACTACTCTCTGTTGTGCTTATCGCCACGGCCTTGACTGCAGCTTTGCGCTTATCACCCCTTGGGTCAGATTTCCTCCTTGCTCTCCTGCTTCTCACTCTCCTGCTCCTCAGTCTCTCCTCCTCAACACATTCACTGTTTGTTTCTCTGTCACTACTTTCCTCATTCTCACTGCCACTGAAGAAGTATTTCATAAATTTTTTTTCAGATAACCCCTTGTGAGGCATTTTTCTGGTAGTGTATAACTGCAGGGGAATGGTATATATCAGTTTCAAATTTTCAAATCTAGCTTTCTCTGAAAATATATTTATAAGAAACATAAATGTTCTTCACAAGCACGCTGCACTATATATAACACAAAATCACTATACACATGTAAGGTATGGATGGTGTGGTAGTAGGAAACGCGGGTTTAAATGCCCAGCCGCATGCTCACACACCCTTCGAGCCTAACTGCCGGGAGAATATTGAGCTAAATATAGGCCATTTGCCCCTCCGATAAACTCCCGGGTATTGCCATACATTTCCCCAAGATGTGGCTACCCTCAGCTATGACTCAACCAAATTTGACTCAAATCCATCCTCAGGAAAAGTTTCTACGACCATTTATAGGAAAGTTGCATCATGTTGCATCGGTTACTCTTCAGGTTACAAGGATTAGGACTCGCATTGCGTCATCTTGCATGAAGGTTTTAAGTGAAACCCAGAAATTTTCTGTGGACCGTCTAATGTAGTTTTCAATTTGTATTCGTCTTTTGGTTGACATTTAACTTTATAATTTCTCCCCTAGGTTATACAAATTTTTAAAGCAATGGCTTATCAACAAACAGGGTGGTGCAAAAGTAGGTTGGCATTTACCATTTATTCCAACACAAAAGACATACTTTTAGTGTGTCTTTTGTGTTGGAATAAATGGTAAATGAGTGTGTTGGAATAAATGGTAAATAAATAACATAAGACTATTACATAAGAGTTTTACATAACATAAGACTTTTACAAACACAATAATGACAACCTACTTTTGCACCACCTTGTAGTTTATTTTCTATCTATCTATCTATCTATCTAGTGCCAGACGCCCCTATCCCGTTTGGGGTGGCCACAAACAAATCGCTTCCAAGTCGCCCTGTCCCCCGCCATCTCACAGCCCTGCTCCCAACTCACACCCCCCCCTCTCATATACCTCTCCACCCCATCCCTCCATCTCATCCTCAGCCTCCCCTTCCCTCTTCCCCCCTCCACCTCACTCACATACACTCTCTTCGTCAGTCTTTCACCCTCCATCCTCTCCACATGGCCAAACCACCTCAGTGTGTTCCTCCTAACGCTTCCTATTACATCCACATCCACACCACAACGCTCCTTTATATCCTCATTTGTCAGCCTGACTCTCCATGTGACTCCACAGGCTCCTCTTAAATAACTCATTTCCACTGCTCTCACTCTTGACTTGTGTCCTTCCAACAACGTCCAAGCTTCACTTCCGTACGTTAGAGTTGGTATCACAATACTGTCATGTAGTAACTTTTTCACTTCCATGCTCACTTCCCTGTTTCATATCACTGTTTTCAAAGAACCAGCAACCTTTCTTCCCTGCTGTACCCTTTCATGCACTTCACCCTCCACACCTCTATCCTTACTCATCACACTACCCAAGTACTTAAACGTACTCACATTTTCCAATTCCTCACCATCCAACCTCGCTATACATTCACTGACTTCACCTCTCTCAAAGACCATCACTTTACTCTTCTCTACATTCACCTTTAGATTCCGTTTCTTACACGCTCTCCCAAACTCATCCACCAGGCCTTGCAGCTCCCCTTCGTCTTCACTCAACAACACAGTATCATCAGCAAACAACAGTACAGGGAGATACCAAACATTATCCTCTCTCACCAGGGTCACTCCAACATCCACTACCCTACCTTGTACCTCTTTTATTACCCCATCCATGTAAAGGTTGAGCAACCATAGAGACATGACACATCCCTATTTCAACCCAACTTTCAAAGAGAAAATATCACTTAGTTCACCATCCACATGCACTGCAGCCTTCGCACCATCGTACATACTCTTCACAACATTCAACAACTTCCCATCTACTCCATATATTCTTAACACTTTCCACAATCCTTGTCTATCCACCCTGTTATATACTTTCTCCAAATCCATGAAAGCCACATACAACTTCTTTCCCTTCTCTAGAAACTTTTCCACTAAAGATCTAAGAATGATTATCTGATCTACACAACCTCTTCCCTTCGTAAAGCCTCCCTGTTCTTCTCCAACTAATTTCTCTGTTCTTTCTCTAACTCTGTTAGTAAGTATCCTACCATACACTTTTCCTATTATACTAGGAAGACAAATACCCCTATGATTACCACACACTTCTTTTTTCCCTTTTCCTTTGTACAAGGGAATAATTATACCTGACACCCAATCCTCCGGGACTCTACCTTCCTCCCAGGCCAATCTGCACATCTTCCACATCCATTCTACTACTATCTCTCCTCCATGCTTCAGCATTTCACCACACACTCCATCAATTCTTGGGGCTTTCCCCGATTTAATTTTCTTCATTGCTTCCACAACTTCTATCCTACTGATTTCTTCCTGTCTTCTCACCTCCCTCCTTCTCCCAGCCATTCCCCAGCCACTTATACTCGCATTACTTCCACCCTCTATGTTCAATAATTCCTTAAAGTGTTCTCTCCATCTGCTCACTTTTTCTCCCTTCTCCCCTAGTATTCTACCATTTTTATCTTTCACTCCCCTGCTAACTTCACTTCCACCCTGTCTTACTCTTTTTACCTCTTTCCAGAACATTTTCTTACAATCTCTCCACTTTACACTCAAATTCCTTCCAAATTCCTCATCCACTCTCTTCTTACTCTCTCTTACTAATCTTTTCACCTCTCTCTTTCTTTCTACATATACGAAACTCTCTCTTCCCTCTCTCAACTTCTTCCGCGCCCCTATTTCTCATCCATTCATTGTATGCTTTCTTCTTTTGTGCCACAGCCTGTCTCACCTCTTCAGTCCACCACGCTGTTCCTTGCACCCCCCTCCGTCTTCTCTTCCTTCCACACACCACATCACATGCTGCACATATTTCTTCTGTAAATATCCTACACACACCTTCCACGTTTCCCATCTCCTCCAGTTCATATTTGCCCAATCGTTCCTCCACTTCTCTCTTATACTCTGCCTTTTTCTCATCCTCTTGTAACCTTTCCACTCTCCTTGCAACTACTCCTTCCTCTCGTCTTTCCCTTCTTCTATTCCTCCATCTTACTTGAATTCTAATTCTGGCCACCACCAAGTAGTGGCCAGAAAGTCCAGTCCCCCAACCTCTATGAGCTCTTGCATCCATTACACATTTTCGCATCCTTTCATCCACACACACATAATCAATCATTGCCTTCCTTTCATTCAGTTCACCACCCACCCTTCTCATCACTCGCCATGTATACCTGTGGATCATTTTATGCCTGAAGAGGGTATTGGCTATCACCAACCCCCTCCCAGCACAAATGTCCACTACCGCACTCCCATTCTCATCTGTCTCAGCAGGCACACCCCACTCACCAACTATTCCATCCACCTTCACATTCCCAACTTTACCATTCATATCACCGATCAAAAACACTCTCTCATTCCTTCCAAAATTTTCCATGCACACTTCTACATTTGTCCAGAACTCTTCTCTCACTCTTCTAGCACTGATCTTGCGTTGGCGCATACACACACACAATCGCCCACATTTGTATTCCAACTTTCAACTTTACCCACACAATCCTTGACCCAACTGTTCCATACTGTCTTATGCTCTTCTTCCATCTTTTACTCACAACTATACATACTCCTTCCTTTGCCCTCTCATTCTCACCTACTCTTGCACATATACCCCATCCATACTCCCATGCTCTCACACTTTCTCCTCCCCATTTTGTTTCAGTTATTCCACATACATCCACTTTCGCACCCTCAAGCACCTGCACAATCTCTCTCTCTTTCACCTCATCATTCGTTCCCCTTACATTCCACGTTCTGATAACCATGTCCTTTGTCCGGTCCTTGGTCATCAACGTTTGGTCAGTCCTTGTCCGAGGCTTATTGTTTTTTTTTTTTAGTTAGTTGTTTTCCGGGGAGGGGCACTAACCCTCCGCCAACCCTTTTAGTCGCCTTTTATGACAAGCAGGGCTACTGCTTAGTTTAATTGTGAATTTTCCTTTCCTTGCAATTTTCTTGTTCTCTTTGGCCGTTTCTGGTACGTTTCTAGTCTTTAAATAATAGACATCTGTAGACTGATATATTTTTTCTGTGTTTATAGTTTTCCTTTCTTTGTTCACGTATAAAATAATTATCCAGTTTTAACCGCTTCTTAGCCCCCTGCAAAGGGCCCTATGACCTCTACCCCTACTAAACCTCGTGTGGAAAGGGGTAAAGGGCTAAGTGACTCTGCTGTGGAACGTGAACTGGCTAATTTATCAATGATAATAATGGACAGTGACTACGATCTTTCTGGTGACTCTAAAACAGTACAAGTGTAAATAATGTGTAAAGAATGTGTAAATAGCATGTGAAAGCAATGAATGTAAATATGACTGAACAGTTGAAAATAGTTTTATAAGTTACTGCAAGTGACAGTGCATAACAAAGTGTAAATAAAATAGAAATGTAAATAATGTAAATAAAATAGAGAATGTAAATAGAAATGTAATAAGTAGTAACATAAGAATACGAGTATAGATACTTAGAGTAATGAAAGTGAAAGTGAAAAGTTTGCTATAGCATGTATAAATACTTGGAGTAATGAAAGTGAAAGTGAAAGCTTCGCTCTCTACACTAGTTTACTGAACGAGAAAGTGAATGCCTTGAGTGAAAATAAACTACTAGTACTGAAAGAAAGTTAGGGATAAATATTGTATATATAAATAAGTGTAATAAAGTACTACGAATATAAAGTGTGAGTGTGTTTATAAATAATAAATGAGAGCTCCGCCTCAGAATACCATCGGGGGATGAGCGGGGGTGGTAAGCTCGTATGCGCTTGTAATTTACATTACTTTCACAGTGGGGTTTTTTTGGAATGTGGATTCCAAACTACTTGAAATTTATAGAATAGTGTTTGTAGTTATAATATCAGGCAGTGGTAACCATATTACGGGGTATCGGGAAGTGTAAAGTGGAGACTTCGTTACCCAACTTCAGAAGTCTCCATAAGTCCTACGGTAGTCGACGAAGGCTCAACATACATCCCAGGAGAAAGCTGAAGGGATGTGCCATATGCTTATATAAGTATAATATTCTAGGACTAATAACTGATTTTTGACATATATTTTTAAAAAGTCAGTCGGAGCGCGATTATCCCCGCGGGATGCGCATGGCACCCTCCCGACATCCCCGCTTTTAATGGGTTAAACAGTTTTGATCCAATTTCGACAAAGCTTGATGGATACGTTGTGGTACAGGAAAGGGTGATGTAATTCATTTCTGAAAACCATCAGACTGATGCAAAGGCATAAGGGGAAGATAAAGATAGGCTCTTTAACTCAAACAGTTTTCAGTAGATTTTAACCACCCATGGTGGATGGATTTAGGCTCGGCACAGAATGAAGCAATTCTTTATTCAAAAGAATAGACTAAATGTAAAAGTCACAGGGCAAGGCAAGGTTATATACTTTAGATCCAAATGCATCAATTGTGGAAGATGGATTGATGACAAAGTAAGGATGAAGTTATTTGATTTTGAATGCAGTCAGTCAAACGCCAAAGGAACTGCGTTGTGTCAGTGGTTAAACCTTACACCGACTGTTCGCTAAGGGGCAAGTGTTGTACTCCATGAGTATTCCTTCTTGCTACTCTTGGCTGTAATCAGTACCCCTGAATATATTAAGCTCTCGGTAATAAAAACACTGCTCCCCGTCCTCTGACATTATGTAAACATTTGTTTGAATATCTATCTATATCTGTCTATCATCTATCTATATATATCTATCTATCTATATATATATATATATATATATATATATATATATTTACGGAATAGAGAGAGATAATGAACACTTCAAGTGAGAATACTAAAATCACTACTGTCCCGCAAAGTTCCAGGTTCAAAACAAAGGACTTAGGTAAAATTACAAGTTAAAGTTTAATGCTCAAACTAACAACTAAACATTCAGGACTCATAAAGATAATGTAATGGTAAAACAGGTTACATATATGGTTAACTGCAATAGCCTCTATTAACCCGTCACGTCCCGAGGTTTTCCGCACCTATGACATCCCCCAGTCCCGAGCCTTTTTGGAAAAATTTTTTTTTGGCTAAAACTTCCGGTTAGGTCAAGAAACGAAGGAAAATCACAAAGAAAGTGGTTCCCGTGGTCTAGAAGTGGTCCATTCAGGTGAGGTTCCCCGAGCCAGGTGTGGTGTTCTGTAATGGATGTGATATGCGCTTACGTTTTCTATGGTAAGGAATAATGGGAGAAACAACACACAACACCTCTATATTTACTGAATTTGAACTAATAAACAATAACAGTAACAATATAATGGATTTCAGACACATATATATGAAAAATAAGCATTGTACCATCGCGCGAGCATAGCGAATTTGGTCCGAGTCGTAACATGCTGTATGCTAAGTGTTTTGTATCAGTCAACCTATCATTTTTTCTACTTGTATACTTCTGTTTCAATGACATTTTACCAATTACAACTGTTTGTAAGTGTTTTCAGATGTTTTCATTCATTATGATGACATGCAGCATAAGTCTAGCGCACATCAGCCTAGTAAGTGCACTCGCTATGACTCGTATTTCAACTTACCAAATTGTTTTATCACTTTTCAATTATTTTCCCCTTTACATAGAACCTTTCCTCCACCACTGTAAATGTTTTCAATTATTTTCATTCATTACGAGGGCATTTAGCGATATGCTAGCGCATATTCACATAGCAACCACGATCTCAAACACTCGTGTTTCATCATCTACTTTATTTATTCACTCCAATTATTATTTCCCACTTACATTACACACGTTTACACCACTATACTGCACTGTACATACTTACTGGCATTATTTATTCAAATGAGCGTGAGAATATCGCATGAAAATACCCTCGCAATGAATGTTTCGACCAACATAATACTCACACACTTATATACTAAATCTTCACATATAATACACACTTTACCACTTGCTGACTTTTATTTTCACTAATACGTGTCTTATTCATTCAACTGAGCGTCAGGAAATCGCATCTCAATACACACGCTATGAATATATGACTTAGAATATATTTCAGCACTTACAATAATTTGAACTCATATTATACCCGTAAGCATTTCCAATAATAATAATTATATAGTTACGGGCCATATTTATTGCACTGAGCGACAGAATATCGCATCATAAAACCCTCGCTATGTAAGTTTCCACTTAGGGCATATTTATATACTTACATACAATTTTTGCACTTATGTTATACCCGTGTGCACTTTATACTAATATTTGGAGATCAACATGACTGATAATTTCACTGAGCGTCTGTCTGTCGCATTTACCTCATAATTTCTGCGTCCTTTCGCATTCACACCATATTAGAATTGCATCAACGTGTGATATTCAGTGAAACATGGGTGAATACAGAGACCCACGTCACACTGCACGCACTCATAGCGGGTGTCCTTCCTCTGTGTCGTGAGTCTCACCTGGGAATTACTGTACACGTGACACCTGCGTTGGGGCCTAGGTCTGTTTGGCTTGGGAGGGATAGGAGTGGGGAAATGGCGGCCGGATATTCTCAGGGGAGTTTGTACAATAAGGGCAGTGCGGGTGCGATGTTGGGGCCTTTCAACAGCATACCGTGCAAAGATTTCACTTGTGAGCTCCCTCACAAACCCTTCAAATGTTTCCTGAACTCCTGTTGTCATGGCGTGAAAGTGGTGGCAATTCAGAGCATTGATATCTAGCAAGTGAAAGAACAGTTTTTTATACCACTTCATCGTGGTCCTGGCACACTCTACCGTCGATATCATGGAGTCTGACTGGTCCACGAGGCGCATGCTTATATTATAATCCATGACACACTCAGGTTTCCAAACACGACGCCTGTTCTCGCTACGGTAATCTACGGAATCAGTACGGTGCATCAAGGGACGGTGAACCGTGGACAAGAGGCTTACTTCTCTGTTGTGGTTCCACACAGTTGCAAGGATGTTGTTGGCTTTGAAGAAGACAACCTCATTCCTTGCAAGTTTCCACCCTACCTTGGCCATGTGATGCCGGTTCACCTTTACGGTTCCACAGACTCCTGTTTCATGCGTGTGAAAATAACGAGCGAGAAGAGGGCTAGTGTACCAATTGTCCGGGTAGAGAACGTGACCACGATGAAGGTAGTCTTCTATCATCATCTTTACCACTGCTCCCGACACTCTAATACTTCGATCTTCTATTATGTCTGTCTGTGCACCGGTGTACAAGACTATGTCTTGGACGTATCCAGTCCTACAGTCGCACATAACAAAGATCTTGAACCCAAAACGGTGCCTTTTGCTGGGTATATACTGCCTAAATGAAATATTGCCTCTCCACAACACGAGACTCTCGTCTATGACGAGGTCTCTATAGGGATAGAATGAGGAACGAAAGGTTTGCCTGAGGTGATCAAAGATCAACCTAATTCGCCTCATTTTATCAGTGTTGTTTGCATTTGCAGGATCATGAGCATCATAGAAATGGAGGCGACTTAGAATTTGTTGAAACCGATTAAGGCTCATCACTTGACCAAATATTGGGGTAAACATAACAGGGTCCCCAGTCCAGTAAGCAGGAATTCTATTCTTTCGTATAATACCCATCAAAAGGACCAGGGCAAAAAATAAGAACATTTCTGGAAGGGAGACAGGGTAATCATAGATGAAAGAATGCCTACTCCTTGTTCCCAATCTTTCACTCTCTAGGCGCTGGGCGCTTGCAAACAGGTTGGTTTGGTATACAATCTGCTCCACAAATGCCTCACTGAAAAACAGGTGGAAAAAATCCAACCTGGTGGAATTATGGTGAATTCCTGGAGCAATGCAGCCAGATCGCCCCTGCTCAGTGAAGGGGTGAATGAGGGGAGAAAAATCACTCCCATCCTCCCACAAATCCCTCGTCCCCATCATTCCCATTACCGCCTTCGTCTGGGTGGGGAGGAGATCCTGGTTGGGGAGGTGGGGGAGAAGGAGTGTGGAGGGCTTCCCCACTGTCACTCCTCTTCCCTCTGCCTTTACCCTTTCCCTTTCCCTTACCCTTACAGCCTTGAGGAACATTAGGGGGCTGTGTGGATGAAATAGGGGAATATTGGGGAGCAGAAGACGTGCTGGGGAGTGGTTCCTCCCCACCTTCCCCCTCCATGACAACACCACGTGCTTTCTCACGCACCCTAGCTCGACCACGTGTTAGGGGATATTGGGGAGCATAATACGTGCTTGGGAGTGATTCCTCCTCACCTTCCCCCTCCCTCACAACCCCACGTGATAAGGAACGCACCCGCACTGGCCCACGTGATCCACTACGCCGCCTCACACTACGTAGGGAGAGCAATGACTCACTCACGTCACTCTCACTTTCCCTAATCCTCCCTGGACTTTCCCTTTCACTCCCCACTCCCTCCACTTGACTTCCTAACTCCCCAAACAGAATGCTAGGCCCATACCTGCTCATACAACGTGGTGTGCGCTCTGGGCCACGATGAGTTATCACCTCACGTCCATACCACGTGGCAGCATGTCCCACGGCTCCGTCATCGTCCTCATCCTCGTCCTCGTCCTCGAATTCTGGTTCCAAATCACGTTGGGGATAGGGATAGGATGTTGCACGTGCCTTCTTTGCCTGCTGCCCCTCTCTAGCAGCACGGTAAGTCACGTACTGCTGCTTCCTGGGAGACGGAACTTCCTCGTCACTGCTGGTGGTTTCTTCCTCCTCTGGCTTCACATAATCCTTGTCCATATCCTCATCGTCCAGTGGGGAATCACTGTCGCCGGTAAAGGTGTCCAGGGTGACTTGAATTTCGCTGTCTGAGAGACCTCTCTTAGCCATGTCTGAGCAGGACCGTTGCTACCAGGTGATTGGACAAGTGGTGGGCTAGCGCGGGTCGCGCGGGGTCGCCGAGTGTCCCCGCCTGGTGGCAGGTAGGGGAAGGTCTTGCGAGGGTACGTACCGCAAATCAAGCGCGAATTTTGAAAATTGTCGAAATTATACACATTGCAATTGCATGACGTACCGGTTCGTCGCCGGGACTGGCAAATGCAAATCGTTGCAACGTACCCATACATCAACAGGACGGGGCGGGTTAACATGAATTTACCAAGAGCAAATTTATCTAAGTCAGCCCTGATAAAATGAGAAAAACGGATAATGCTCAGTTAAAGCAAGATATAATATTATTACAGATACAAAATATTACTAATACTGTCTGACAGTGTGGAACCAATATGAATCATAAAAACTTTACCAGGCTTACGAATTAACGCCTTAGGCTATATAGTACAAGAAAAATGGTAATAGCACTTATACTCAAATTATACAGCAGCTAGATGGCTGGAGACTTCCTGAGCACTCACAAAAATAATAATATACTGTACAGTGGAGGACAGAGATGTGAACAGAATGAGAAGTAGATCTAAGTGGCAACTAATGCAGGGACTGAGCTCATTATATAGGGGGCCGGCAGAGCTTGATTCAACTTGCAAGAAGGACGCGCAAATGAAGGCATAGAGGACGAATAGTTGACAATCCTGCTCTGAACAACAGAAACAACGACTTACTCTACAATAAGGGGAGAAGGGGGGAGTGAGGTAGAACACACAAACCTGGTCACTATAGAAGCCACGTGGCGAATCGTGAACAAACATGCAGCATACTGTACATCAGGATCATACAAAGGATGATGCAATCATGAACAAAACTGTATCATAAGTTAGAATTATACAAGGGATGATGGAATCATAGGCTATGTAACACCTCCCCACAAAGAAAAAAAATTTACAAAGGAAATTTCTTATTACTCTAAAACAAACTGTCTAAAGTCTAGATAAGCAATCTGCAATAACATTTTTTTCCCCTTGACATGTTGTACGTCTAATGAATACTCCTGAAGAAGTAGACTCCATCTTGTCAATCTCTGATTTTTATCTTTAAACTTACTAAGGAATCTCAGTGGGTTATGATCGGTATAAATGACTATGGTGTCAAAACCAGAACACAAATATAATGAAAAATGCTGTAAACCCAAAATCAAGCCCAAAAGCTCTTTCTCAATAGTTGAGTAGTTCTTTTGAGGTGGAGTGAACTTCTTACTGTAATAAGATACAGGGTGTTCAATACCCTGATCATCCTCTTGCAGCAAAACAGCCCCAGCTCCTGTATCACTTGCATCAACAGCCATCTTAAAAGGCTTAGCAAAATTTGGAGTAGTGAGCACTGGCTGACTTAATAGGATAGCTTTAAGTTTTCTGAAAGAGGATTCACAGTTATCGGTCCAGACAAATTTAACTCCCTTTTTCAGTAGGTCTGTAAGTGGTGATACAAGAATTGAAAAGTTAAGAACAAATCTCCTGTAATAACCTACAATTCCCAAAAATCTTTGTAGCTCTTTCCTACTTTTAGGTCTGGGAAGATCACTTATAACCTGAACCTTAGCTGCTGGTGGTGCAACGTGTCCATCACCAATTACGTACCCAAGGTACTGAAATTTAGCTTGACCAAACTCACACTTTGATAAATTAGCTACAAGAATAGCCTGAACCAAACGCTCAAGAAATTTACTGACATGGCATAGGTGATCTTTCCAGTTGTCACTGAAGATTAATACATAATCAATATTTTTTTTTATGCGAGGAAGAAGGAACCAAAGGCCATGAGCCCGCAGTAACAGTTTCCTCAAAGAGAAAAACAAAATACAATAGAGAATCAAATTCAAGATCCGATCATTTTGAGATGCCTGGACACACTGCGTTTGAAAGACTGGAGATCATAGGCAGCAGGAAATACAGACAGAGGAAGACAGTTCCAGAGTTGACCTGTTGCATAAATGAAAGACTGGGAGTAACGGTTAACTCTTGCATTAGAGAGTTGGACAGAAAAGGGATGAGAGTTTGCTGCCAGACGGGCGCTACGCGCCCGTCGTAGAGGTGGAGGAATGCGAGCAGACAGTTCAGAGGAGCAGCGACCATTAAAGTAGCAATAGAAAAGAGATAAAGATGCAACAGTGCGGCGAAGAGACAGAGGTTGAAGGGAGTCAGTAAGAGGAGGAGAGTTAATGAGACGAAAAGCCTTTGACTCCACCCTGTTGAGAAGAGCTGTATGTGGGGAGCCTCCCCACACACGAGAGTTGTACTCGACACAGGGGCGGATAAAACTCCTATATAGAGTCAACAATTGTGCAGGGATAAAGAAAGAGCGGAGTCGGCTTAGCACACCCAATCTCTTGGAAGCAGATTTTACAAGAGATGTAATATGATCTTTCCAAGATAAGTCCCGAGTAAATGAAACCCCAAGCATGTTCAAGGATGATGCAGAGTTAAGCTGAATATTATTAAACATTAGTGGGTATACCTGTGGAAGATTTTGTCGGGTTGATAGGTGTAAGAACTGAGTCTTAGATGCATTAAAAACAACCATATTATTTTCACCCCAGTCAGAGATACGAGCCAAGTCAGACATTAGGTGTGCCATAGCCTCATCCCTTGTTTGCTGAAGTAACTGTTGAGATGGGCGTTGCGGGAACCGAATGGAAAGGTGAAGGGTGGAGTCATCAGCGTATGAGTGGATAGGGTTAGATGTACAGCTTAGAAGATCATTGATGAATAAAAGGAAGAGAGTTGGTGATAGGACAGAGCCCTGAGGAACACCACTGTTGATAGATCTAGAAGAAGAACGATGGCCGTCTACAACAGCGGCTATAGAACGACCAGAAAGGAAGCTAAAGTAGGACTCGCCTAGGTTTGCGGCTGTGGTGTGGCCCACACCTGTGTACAGTGTTGCCACGTTTTCTATACCGTTATCTCTCTCTCTCTCTCTCTCTCTCTCTCTCTCTCCTGGCGGGAGATGTGAGCCACCCTGGGTACTTTTGATTCTTTTATAAGTTGCTTATAATTGTGCTTTCATTTGTTAATTTGGTTTTGTTATATTTATCATTCTTTGTATATGGCGACAGATGACCCGTTATTGCAGTACCATGATTGATTTTCATTCATTCATTCTCTTTCCCCTTCCTCCATCTCTCTCTCAGCCTGACAATGCCTCCACATTATTCCCACACCACCCCTGAGATCAAGGCCACTGGCTGGGTGTGGAAGTGTTGCCTCTCGCGAGTGAATAATGTTTTTTTTTTTTTTACTTCGGTATTGGCATATGCCTACTATTTTGTCCTACATATTAGCTTATGATTATAAATGTGATTATTCCTCGCCCTTAAATTTACGGTAAAAACCAGTAAATGTGAGCATTTTTCCCTAGCAACACCTGTACAAGCTATGCTTGGGTCTATGGAGGGGAACGTACTTTACCTTAGGCCAGACTGGGTGTGTTAGTGTTGCCACTCACAAGAATTATATGAATTATTTCTTTTACTTTGGATATTGGCATATTTCTTCTTTTTTCAGGCTCATTCTCTTATATCCATAACTGTAATATTATTACCCACCCTAAAACTACTCTAAAAAACATTAAGAGTGACTACAATTTCTTTTAGCAACACTGTACAATATGTATGCCATGTTTGTGTGTTACTGTATAAGTATTTTATGCATAATAAGATTACTGTTGATTCATCCATCAAAATACACAAGTGTAAGTTTTATTCATTTGAATTTATCGTATTTGTGTTGCTTTGTACATAAATAGCTTCCGTTTCACATCGCAAGTTGGGGAAACGTGGCACCATTGTACACAGGTGTGGGCCACACCACAGCCGCAAACTTAGGCGAGTCCTACTATAGCGATGAAGGCACAGATAGAAGGATAGAAAGCGTAGGAGGGCAGTTTGGAAATTAAAGATTTATGCCAGACTCGATCAAAAGCATTTGAGATGTCAAGTGCAATGGCAAAGCTTTCGCCAAAGTCCCGAAAGGAGGATGACCAGGAGTCTGAAAGGTAGGTGAGAAGATCGCCAGTGGAGTGTCCCTGATGGAACCCGTACTGACGATCGGAAAGAAGGTTGTGATAGGAAAGATGCCTTAAAATTTTTCTATTGAGAATTGACTCGAAAACTTTTGAAATACAGGACGTAAAAGCAATTGGACGATAGTTGGAGGGTTGGGAGTGGTCACCCTTCTTTGGGACTGGCTGAATGAGAGCAAACTTCCAGCAAGAAGGAAAGGTACAAGTTGACAAAGGTGAAAGACTTTGCCTAGGCAGGGTGTAAGCACAGAAGCACAGTTCTTGAGAACAACAGGAGGGACCCCATCAGGCCCATATGCCTTGTTAGTACTGAGGCCAGTGATGGTAGAAAATACATCAACTGAAGAAATTTTAATGTCAGCCGTGAGGACGTCAGAGGGGGGAAGTGATGGAGGAATAGCACCGGAATTGTCTAAGGTGGAATTGGAGGAGAAAGTCTGTGTGAAGAGATCTGTTTTATCAGTAGAAGAAATAGCTACAGAACCATCAGAGTAGAAAAGAGGAGGGAAGGATGATGAGGTAAAGTTGTTAGAAAGATTTTTGACAAAGTGGAAGAAGGAGCGGGAAGAATTCGAGTTGGAGAGTTGAGAGCATTTAGTATGGATGAAATTATTTTTAGAAGAGCGAAGAACAGACTTAGCACGATTCCGGGCAGAAACGTAAAGATGATGTGATTCAGGGGTGGGTTGGCTCCGGTACCTTTTATAGGCCCTCTCCTTGTTGCGGACAGCATTAGAACAAGCTTTCTTGCATTAGTCAAAGGATATAAGAAAGGAATGTATGCTTCCATGCCTGAGAGAATAACCTCCGTAATGCGCAAGGCACACTCAGATGGCTCCCGGCCATGGAAGCAATATACATTCCAGGGAAAATCAAAGAAGTACTGCCTGAGGGCCTCCCAGTCCGTGGCTCCAAAATGCCACAGACGACGTTTCCCTGGAGGGTACACAGGCCGTACCAGAGTGATAGGACAGGTTAAGGTAATAAGGTTGTGATCGGAGGAGCCCAACGGAGAGAAAAGATTAACAGAGTAAGCAGAAGGATTAGTTGCGAGGAAGAGGTCAAGTATGTTGGAGCTCTCTCCAAGGCAACAACACCCTGCCAAACTCTCTGTTGCAACATTCATGAGCTTCTGAAAAGTGGCTGGTGCATTCTTCATACCATATGGCATTACAGAACATGCAAAAGTCTTTCCTAGTGTTACAAAACATGAGATCTCCCTAGCACATTCAGTCATAGGTACTTGCCAGCATCCCTTTAACAAATCAGACTTACTTATGTGCCCTTTAACAAATCAGACTTACTTATGTACCTAGCCTTTCCAATCTTGTCTATGCAATCTTCCACGCGAGGGAGAGGATAAGTGTCTGTTTTGGTTATCTGATTAACACGTCTGTAGTCGATGCAAAGCCGCTGTGACCCACCTGACTTAGGGACTAGAGTGACAGGAGAACTCCACTCTCTCTGACAGGGCTCAATCATCTTGTGGTCCAACAGGTAGCCAAGCTCCTTCTGGATGAGAGGAACTTTCACTGGATTCACAAGGTAAGGAGGCAGTTTAATTGGCTTTGTGTCTCCAACATCGACATCATGCATCAACACAGTGGTTCTTCCTGGAGTGTCACGGAACACTTGCGGGTACTCCTGCAGTAATGCCAAAAACTCCTGCCTTTCCTCGGGAGCTAGATGAGAAAGCTTAGTCTGGAGATCATTCATGATATCAGGATTCTTCCCCACACTATCAATCAGGCTCATATTGCATGGGAAAGCTTCACTTGCAGACTCGAGTGGAACAGCTACAGTGCAGACTGGGTTATTTTCGTCCCGCCTGTGATATAACTTCAGCATGTTGATGTGACAAAGTTGCTTGTTCTTTCTACGATCTGGTGTGGCGTTGACATAGTTGACATCACTGAGTTTCTTCTCCATGAAATAAGGACCACTAAACTTGGCTTGAAGAGGTTGCCCATGCACTGGTAGCAGAATCAAAACCTGATCTCCTGGCTGAAACTGGCATAACCTGGACTTCTTATCATACCAAGTCTTCATCTTCTCCTGAGCATCTCCTAAATTCTCTTTTGCCAGCTGTAAAGCAGTGGACAGCCGTTCTTTGAACTTCATCACATACTCCAGCAGGTTGACGTCATCTTCCTCCGACAGCCAGCATTCCTTGAGTAGCTTAAGGGGTCCTCTTACTTCATGCCCAAACAGTAGTTCAAAGGGTGAGAAGCCCAGTGATTCATTTGGAGATTCTCTTGCGGCAAATACAACGAATGGAAGACCTTTATCCCAATCTTTCTGAGGTTCCAAACAGTATTTCCTGAGCATCGATTTCAGTGTTTGATGATATCTCTCCAACGCTCCTTCGGTCTGGGGATGGTAAGCTGAAGATGTGATCTGGGTGATGCCCAACTCTTTCAGAGACTGCTTGAAAACATTTGACATGAAATTACTTCCCCGGTCTGACTGTACCTCGTTGGGCAGACCAAACTTGGTGAAGAACTTTAGCATTTCCTTAACCCCTTAACCGCGGGGCGTCACTTTCGTGACGCTTGGGAGCAAGGGATCATACCGCGGGGCGTCGCTTTTGTGATTCTGTGTTATTTTGAATTCACGCGGGCTTCCAAGTGGGGGCTTGTATCATCTATCAGTACTGCCAATGTCCAACACTAGTCAGCACTCCTAATCTCATCTGAACTCCCATCCATTGTTGACAATTTAGCCATTTCTCCCCGTTCTTGACTCCCCTCCCTACCCCCCCTCCATTACCCTATCCTCTGGCCTGCCCGGCCGTGCTACACTAAGTAAATCTTCCCTGGAATTTTTCACTGATTTCATCCATTGAAATAAGCCCTATGTCCTATTCTTATACCAAAAAATATATACAAGAAAGAAATAAGGTAAGTGAGAGTGCCATACACCTGGAATTGGCTAATTATCACCTGACAACACCTCACGTGCACTCGTTCGCTAATTTTCGCTGTTTTTTTCCCCTTGAAATATGCCATATAATCTATTTTCGTAATAAATATACATGTAAGGAGGGAAGGGAGAAGCATAAGTGATATTTACATTCACCTGGAACTACCTAATTTATAATGTATTGTCTAGATTTCTTGCCAATCATTTCACTGCTAGACATAGCTGTTTCAAGAGCTAACATTGGTAGCACTGAATATCCCCTATGTAGGCCTCTACCCCGGCCCTCCGTTATCAGTTTACTCTCATCTTCCGAAGTGGGGGTACGTATGTTTCTTCTTGCTGACTGCAAGGACTTTTTCACCCCCATGCAAAGGGCCCTGTGACCTTAACCCCCTACTAAACCTCGTGTGGAAAGAGGTAAAGGGCTGACAATTGATAAAAGAGTGACTACGATCTTTCTATTGAGTAAAACAGTGCAAGTGGAATTGTAAATAATGTGTAAATAATGTGTAAACAGCAAGTGAAAGTAATGAATGTAAATATACATGAACAATGGAAAATAGTTTTATAAGTTACTTCAAGTGACAGTGCATAACACAGTGTAAATAAAATAGAAATGTAAATAACGTAAATAAAATAGAGAACGTAAATAGAAATGTAAATGAGTAGTATTATAAGAATACAAGTATATACCCTAGGAGTAATGAAAGTGAAAATTTCACTCTAGCATGTCTGAATGCTATGAGTTATGAGAGTGAAGATGAAAGTGACATTCACTCTCAATGCTAGTATACAGGACGAGAAAGTGAATGCTACGTATTTTATTGAAAGAAATTGAATCCCTACAGTGACAATAAACTAATACTACTGAAGGAAACTTATGGATAAAGACTGTAGATATATATAAGTGTTATAAAGTAATAGAAATATAAAGTGTGAGGGGTTTTATGAATAATAAATGACAGAGTGCCTAGAGCGAACTAGCGCAAGTGCGACGATCAGACGCGCTCGTAATTTCCATTGCTTTCACAGTGTTTTTTTTTTTTAGTATGGATCCCAAACTCCTTGAAAATTGTAGAATAGTGTTTATAGTGTTTGTATCTGGCTGTGGTAATCATATTACGGGTTGTCGGGAAGTGTAAAGTGGAGACTTCGTTACCCTACTTCAGAGGTCTCCACAAGTCCTACGGTAACGACGAAGGCTCAACGATCATTCCAGGAGAAAGCTGAAGGTATGTGCCATAAGCATATGTTATTTTATTAATCTAGGGCTAATAACTGATTTTTGGCAAATATTTTTTGAGAGTCTGTCGGAGCCCAAATAACCCCGCGGGACACGCAAGTCATTGGTAAACAAGCCTGCGGTGTAGGGGTTAACCACGTTCTTTGCTGAAATATTTCTAAGTGGAATGGCTTCAGGATAACGAGTAGCCATATCAATCAGGGTCAACAGATAAGAAAAACCGGAAGAAGTCTTAGGAAGAGGGCTCACAATATCCACCAACACACGGGTGAATGGCGCCTCAAAAGGAGGAATGGGAACTAGAGGTGCAATCTTTTCGGTCTGATTACACTTCCCCACAACTTGACAGGTGTGAAAAGACTTACAATACCAGGAAACATCTCTGAAGATACCTGGCCAGTAGAAGTGTTTCAAAATGCATGCCACAGTCTTCCTCACTCCAAGGTGTCATGCCAAACTGGAATCATGAGCCACTCTAATGATATCCTGCCTACAAACACGAGGGATGACAACTTGATGTACAACCTCCCATTCACAGTCGGCTGATGCTGTTGGGGGTCTCCACTTCCTCATAAGTACTCCTGACTTTATATAATAACAAGTAGAAGCACCAACTGACTCTTCCTCACTGCAGGCAGAGTTAGCTAGACCTTTCAACTCAGGGTCAGCAACCTGCAACTCAACCAACTCTTGACGAGACAAATTATCAACACTACGGGGTACTGCCTCATCTGGTGAGTGATCCAAATTAGCAAGAAAAGTGTCAGCTAGCATAACATCATCATAATCATTATCCTCTAAGTCACCAGTAACTTTAGACTTAGCCCTAGTGACAGCACATGCAGAGAACATATCAGGGACATCACAATCCTGGGTCGCAGTCACTGGTTCACTAGACAACTGAGGAGCTGGACACACTTGACTTCCACATATATCATTTCCAAGTAAGAAAATTACACCTGACATTGGGAGTGTCTCAACCAACCCAACCATAACGGAACCATTAACAAAACCAGACTCTAAATTCACTCTGCACAGAGGGACAGAGAAGTAATTATTCCCTACACCTTGTAAGATTACCGTTTCATCAGAGGAATTAACATTAGAGCCTAGAACACTGGTCAGCATAAGGGATTGGCAAGCATCTGTATCACGATATAGTTTAACTGATTTCCTGTCATTACTGTCCAGAGGACTGACAAAACTATCAGACAGGAAATTAGCACATGAACTCTTGAGAGTGTCACCCATGTTACTGCTCAAAAGAGGAGCTTCATCATGAGAATTTAATTTACCCCTCAAAGCAGGTTCAGTTAACTCTGTTAAAAAATTCTGGGAACTCTCAAGGGTGGACACTAGACCAATTGACTGAATATTTAAAGACTCCTTTTTGTTCACATAACGCTGTCTCCTGAAACATTTCTCCGTAGTATGACCAAGCTTACTACAATAAGTACATTTACTTTTCTGAAATCCAGAGGTGGAGCTGGTATTTACTTCCTGAGAAACATCATCTTTATTCTCTTTCCTGTTACCTGTACTCTGAGTAGAGGCAATGTACTTACTCTCAGCTTTCCTTTTTTCTTTAGAATATCTCTTGTGAGTGAGAACATATTCATTAGCTAAAACTGCAGCATCAGATAATTTATCTATTCTTTTCTCATCAATATACAGGTTTACATCTTTATTAATACACCTTTTGAAGTCCTCCAACAAAATCATCTGCTTAAATTTATCAAAATCAGAATTTACATTATTAGAATGTAACCACTGCTCTAACAGATCTTCTTTGATTTTTGCATACTCAGCATGGGATTACTTATCTTGCTTATAAGTTGTCCTAAATTTTACTCTATAGGCTTCAGGAACAAGCTCATAGGCCTTAAGAATCAAGCTCTTAACTACATCATAATTATCAGATTGATCCTGAGGCAAAGATGCTTAAGTTACTTGAGCTTTACTGGTGAGAACACTTTGAAGGAGTACTGGCCAATACTTTTTGGGCCAATTAAAACCTGTAGCTACCCTCTCAAACAACTGAAAATACTTTGTTAAATCAGATTCATTAAAAGGAGGGACAAGTTTAACATTTTTAACCACATCAAAATCATCAGAGCCAGATGATCCAGTTCCACCTTGTTTCATGCGATACTCATGGTCTGCCTGAATACTAGCAAGTTCAATTTGTGCCTGAGCCTGTGCCTGTGCCTCCTGAATATGAGCCTGAGACTCAGCCTCCATAGCACGAGCCTGAAACTCAGCCTCCTTAGCACGAGCCTCCTGCAGGGCTAGCTGAAACTTAGCTATTTCAATCTGCGTTTGCTCATCTGGAGGAGTACCATTAAACAAGTTTTTATTAATCATGCCAACAATTTGATCTTTAGAATGATGACATGTGGAGAGAATGGAGAATGAAAGACTGACTAAGAGGGTGTATGTAGGTGAGGTGGAGGGAGGGAGAGGGAGGGGTAGACCGAGGATGAGGTGGAGGGATGGAGTTGAGAGGTATATGAGGGAGGGGGGGGTGAGTTGGGGGGAGGGGAGTCAAATGGTGGATGACAGAGTGACTTGGACGCGTTTTGTCTGCGGCCACCCTTTGCGGGATTAGGGCGTCGTGCTATAGATAGATAGATAGATAGAATGATGAGAGTGAACAGCAATTCCCAATTGCTGAGCAACAAGCTTAAGTTCATTCTTTGTTCTGTTTTCTACATCACGCATTGTTTGCACATTTGACAAAAAATCTTTGGCTTCATCAAGAGTAGTAATAGTAGACATCATGAATAAATCACAGTCACAAAATATCAAGCAATATCCTTATGATAATATCCTGAATATCCTGATAAGAGGTCGCCAAATTAATGTTACGGAACAGAGAGAGATAATGAACACTTCAAGTGAGAATACTAAAATCACTACTGTCCCGCAAAGTTCCAGGTTCAAAACAAAAGACTTAGGTAAAATTACAAGTTAAAGTTTAATGCTCAAACTAACAACTAAACATTCAGGACTCATAAGGATAATGTAATAGCAAAACAGGTTACATATATGGTTAACTGCAATAGCCTCTATTAACACGAATTTAGCAAGAGCAAATTTATCTAAGTCAGCCCTGATAAAATAAGAAAACCGGATAATGCTCAGTTAAAGCAAGATATAATATTATTACAGATACAAAATATTACTAATACTGGCTGACAGTGTGGAACCAATATGAATCATAAAAACTTTACCAGGCTTACGAATTAACGCCTTAGGCTATACAGTACAAGAAAAATGATAATAGCACTTATACTCAAATTATACAGCAGCTAGATGGCTGGAGACTTCCTGAGCACTCACAAAAATAATAATATACTGTACAGGGGAGGACAGAGATGTGAACAGAATGAGGAGTAGATCTAAGTGGCAACTAATGCAGAGACTGAGCTCATTATATACGGGGCCAGCAGAGCTTGATTCAACTTGTAAGAAGGACGCACAAATGAAGGCATAGAGGACGAAGAGTTGACACTCCTGCTCTGAACAACAGAAAGAACGACTTACTCTACTATGAGGGGAGAAGGGGGGAGTGAGGTAGAACACGTAAGCCTGGTCACTATGAAAGCCACGTGGCGAATCGTGAACAAACATGCAGCATACTGTACATTAGGATCATACAAAGGATGATGCAATCATGAACAAAACTGTATCATAAGTTAGAATTATACAATGGATGATGAAATCATAGGCTATGTAACAATATATATATATATATATATATATATATATATATATATATATATATATATATATATATATATGCAGAGACTTCACTTCACCGTGAGGATATGTATGCAAACTAACCAAAGGAGAAATGAAAGGAGCGACATTGAGTACTTTCATATATTACATCTTCAGACAGAGTGAGACAGAAACGTAAAGGGTAGAGGTCTTTTATGCACACCCGCAGCAGGTAGTGGCACACAGAACAATGGATGACCTGAATTATTACCTGCGGCTTAACTTAGGGTCATCTGCAGCAGGGAGTGGAACACAACAAAGGATGACCTGAATCTAAAAATGCACGTGACAAAGAAGGAGGAAGTAGGAGGGGAGGAAAGGGGAGTGGGAGGGAAGGGGAAGGGGAGAAAGGGGAGGGAGGAAGGGATAACTACTGCTGCTTAACTTAAGACCTAGAAGATTAATGCTTGGTGTGTTCCACACAGGTGTGACTACACCACCAGATGACAGGGAACTATCACGTGTTAGTCTGGGGGATACTGCTTTAAAATTAATTCAGTTAACAATTTATCACACTTAAAATGACCTTAGCTCATGTTTACACTCTTTTCATGTGTCAAAAATTAGACAAGCTTCTATTACATTTCTTTCATCTAAGCTTTTTGATCTTGCTAGAATCTTGGAGCCTGTCCAGTCAATATGGTGATCACTGGATGCTTTGTGCTGAAATAAACCACTACTTGTTGGGCTGTCCTTACACTGTATTTATGTTGTGAGATTCTAGTCTCCGAATCTTTTCCAGATTGTCCAATGTAAAATTTGTTACAGCTTTTACACGGGATTTTGTAAAAAACGCCTGAATATATATATATATATATATATATATATATATATATATATATATACATATGTATATATATATATATATATATATATATATATATATATATATATATATATATATACATATACAGTGGGCTCGGACAGTGCACGTCACCGCAGTGCGCGATTCGCCTTGTGCACGAGAGACCAAAAATCATAATCAAAAACCCTTTAATGCGCGAGTTTACCACACAGAACGCGAGGCAGAGGCAAAGAGTGGCTCAAAAATGCCATTTTCTACTAGTGCGCGACCACCCGTCACAGAGCGCGTCACGTATCGTCATGTTGATGTGCCAGACAGAGTCAAGGTGAGCAGCCTAGCGTGGTGGAAGGCAGGACTGAGCTTTGTATGTCAAACATTAGCAAGATCCTTGCTGCCGTGGATAAGCTCAAGGAAGAGGTGAAGGAACAGGAAGTGAGCAACCTAAGAACGGAGGAACTTCTGGTTGGTATCGACAAACTCTTCCGTTTACACGGACAGGCACAGGGAAGAAATAAACAGGAGAAGACAGATGCTCATAACAAGCTACACACAGCGGACTCAAGTTGGTGAAATAGCGGAACCATCGACATCGTCTGCTCCTGTTCCTGTTGAGGATGAAGAGGATGCAATGTCAGAAGTGTCAGCATTGGACTTCGAAGGGTTTATGGCCGAAATGAGTGAATTTGATGCTCCTGGGGAAGGTGATCAAGAGGAGTCTGCGGATGGATGTGTTGGTGCGGTGGGGAGTGCGGAGCTGTAAGTGTTGCCGCGCCTCAGAACCCCTGTTATTTAAGGTCATCAGGCCTGTTGTCTACTGTTGTTAAGGTGACTACCCATATTTTTGTTATTGTAGCTATAGCTTTAGTACAATGTCTGAAACATGTGACCTTTATTATGTCTCTAAGGGCCAAAAAATGTCCAGGTATGAGAGGGTACCGCCCATATGTAATTATTCTCATAAGATTATGTATTCCTAGTACGCGAATTCACAGTGCGCGAGCTCTTGCACCGCCCAATCTCTCACGCACTGTGTGAGCCCACTGTATATCTATCTATCTATCTATCTATATATATATATATATATATATATATTGTCTATCTATCTATCTATCTATCTATATATTTCTCTCTCTCTCTCTCTCTCTCTCTCCCTTTCTCTCTCTCTCTCTCTCTCTCTCTCTCTCTCTCTCTCTCTCTCTCTCTCTCTCTCTCTCTCTCTCTCTGTCTCTCTCTCTCTCTCTCTCTCTCTCTCTCTCTTTCTCTGTCTCTCTCTCTCTCTCTCTCTCTCTCTCTCTCTCTCTCTCTCTCTCTCTCTCTCTCTCTATATATATATATATATATATATATATATATATATATATATATATTATATATCTCTCTCTCTCTCTCTCTCTCTCTCTCTCTCTCTCTCTCTCTATATATATATATATATATATATATATATATATATATATCTTTGCCAAGTTAAATTTAAAAAACTGTAGATTGAAGAGTCTTCTACAGTACATGACTGTGTGTATATATATGAATACATGGCTACCACAATATCAGTTTCTAACTTGAGTAATCCTGCTTCGTCAGCATCTGAGTACTTCTTAGTTAGTCACTGTACTGAAGGTTAAGTGGCACTTTAGAGCATCTTTCCTTAAATATTTGTTGTTTTTACGTAATACCAATCTACCTGGCTGAGCAAGTCCATCGACGGCAAGCAAGCAATAGGAGTGCCGTCCTGTAGGTACAATGCAGTATATACCGTACACCGTGTATGGAACTTACATGCCTTTGTGGTAGAAATGCCTCACTAGGGTCGGACCAGGCCACTTTTTCACTGTGAGATGCAGGTAAATATGAGGAGGTTTTGTTCCTGCATAAATGCTGCAGCTGCTTCATTCCACCCAGGGTGCACAGCGCTACCACGTATAGGCTCCTTGTCAGTGCCTCTGTAAATATTGCTCCCAGTTGCCTTCATTATTTAATCCTTTCTTCATATAATTCAGGCTTGACGAATTGTTTTTCGAACTTGAGGGTTGCAAATGCCTTCAATGATTGCTTCGCAATAAGGGTGCTCTCCTAAGCCGAGTAACGTTGTCTAGTACCATCAAGAACGCTACAAAAGTCGGTCATATGTAACTATGTTGTAAGCTGCAAGAATATACAAACCTTCGAGCTGAGCCTCGAGCCAGGCAATAGAGAAGTGGCCCACTGAGGACAAGTCCCACCACCAAAGCCAGCCACGTGTTTTCTCTGAAGGGCCACAAAAGGGCCTGCCATCGGGGTAGCGGTGGTGGCACCCTCATGATGACACAGTTCACCTAAACAACACACGATACATCATTATATCATCAACAGGACTCGTGCAAACTCTTTCATTCAAATCTTTCATCAAATATACACTGTCTTCTTGGACACATTCTGTAATTCTACACAGCCAATACCTGTCTTTAACTTTATTTTTAATTACATGGTGCATGCTTGGTAAATTATGGACCCCTTTTCACTATCTCATACTTCAAGAGACATACAAGCATTCTGAGTATAAACATAGTTCATGGTAACAAATAATGCTTGGCAATTCGTCATATTTTAGTAACCTACATCACCTTTTTTTTTTTTCCCACGAGATTCTACACCTGATGTATTGTCTAACATTCCGTGTCATCCATGTATCCACAGATGCAGAATTCTAAATTAATATATCATAGTGATGTAATTTTTCTAATATTTTTAGCTACTTACTGGGCACCTTTTTAAAGTCTTGGAAATATTCTGGGCAGTGACAACGGTAGACATATTTTGAGACTGTGCGGATGATAAGCAGTGGAAATTATGTGCTTAACCCTTAGCCGCCGGGGGGTTCCCGGCCGCAGCACTCGCTTCCCTACGGGCGATTTCCCAGATTTTTGAAAAAATACCCTTACTTCAAACCATCATATCTGACAAACTATAATAGCTAGAGATTCAAATAAAAGTTCATAAGACTCACCAACTCTTCATCTTTTCAATGATGGTATCCCGAGGTCTCTAGGTGGTCCCTTCGATGAGTAAGGATGAGTTGAAGACGAGTGGTTTTCCATATTTTGGCACGCTGCTCTGAGCGCTCGCCACTGGCTGGCGCCTCAGCCCAGCCGGCTAGCATTGGCAGCACTGCCTGAAGTGGTGATTGTAACACTGCCCGTGCGTCCTTGGAAGGAATGCAGAAGATTCCACTCGTTTTTTCCACTGCTCCTTACTCACCGCCGTGAGAATGAGTCCTCACGCGGTTCATGTGGCTCACCCAAGGATTTACTGCCCGCTCCATAATGCGTCTATGCCCCGAAGGTGTGTGGGAAATGAAATATATCATCGTTTTCCTTTACTCACTTTTTCCGTAAGGAATATTTCTCCTTTACCTCGTTTTTCTGTTCTTACTTCTTCCGTAAATAATCATATTTCTCCTTTACTATGACACTTAGAACTGCACTGTACATCACCATTATGCGTAATTACACTTTGACAAGTAAATGTTGTTGCTCTTTCACGCATTATCGTAGAGTATGAGGTAATTATTTGTACTGTAATTCATACTGCTTTGTACTATTCAGGGTTATAGTGAAAATCATAGAAATGTTTCACCAACTAACATTATTTGTACGTCACATCACAGATGCACTGATGCTCATATTTGGCAAAATCTTCCTGAGTATAGAGTGAATTAATTTACGTATAGTCAAGCAGGTATTTTTCTTTGTGGGCAGCTCACAAGTGGTTTTCTTTCAGGTAACACGTAGGCAAAAAAGTATTTCCAATAATTTTCAAACCAATATCCAATACACAGTATCAATTTCTGTATTGCACTTACTATAAATAACTTATTTGCACTTCTTGAACTTATTATAAATGACTTACATCTTAGCACTTCCTATACTTCACTCATACTATCCCACTTTTCACTCATTTATGAAAATACACAAACTTGTGCATTACTGTACATTATTTACACTTCCCCACACACCTGCTTAGTACTCACGCTCGTAGTGATACTCTGAGAAGCATTTGGGGCATAGGGGGACCTTGCATTCTGCACATTGGTACGAGGTCTCTTTTCATGCTGGGGGACGGTGTTTGGTTGTGTGGCAGACGTGGCACCGCCTGTATGCCAGATGACCTGCTGCTGTTCTCCCTATCTCCACAATCTTGTGCCGATGGATATACTTAGCACAGCTGAGCCTGTCAGCTGGAGCCGCTGTCCTCTGCCTAGCTCCTGTCACCTGAGCAGTTGAATATTGCTCAAGGAGTTCGCGTGCAAGCTCTCTCTCAAACTCTAGTAAAGAGAGAGGTTTCCTTACAAGCTCCTTGAACAGTATGACTCTGTTCAGGACGGTGATATCAAGAAGGTGTAAGAACGCCTTCTTGTACCATCTGCAGGACTTACATAGGCAATCTACCTCACCAATTTGCATGTCCGATTTATCAACCAGCCCCATGTTGATATTGTAATCATTGATTGCATCTGGCTTTACCACGGGTTCCCTGGTCCTGTAGTCTGTTTTACCAGTATCCTCCAGCACACCCTTATGAACTGTAGACAACATGTTAACCCGTCTCTTATCTTGCCAGAGAAGGGCTAACATGTTCCCACATTTCTTTCTCAGAAGGTCTCCTTTCTCAGTATTTGCCGGAAATACTGGGAAATTCTTTCTGTTGGCCCTAACAGTTCCACAGGACCCAGTACCATGGTCAAGCAAATACTTTGTCAACGCCGGGGCTGTGTAATAATTATCGGTGTACGGAATGTGGTGCCTGTTGAAATACCTTTCCATCAGCACTTTCACTACTGATGCAGAGAATCCATGAGGATCATTGCTAGGTATATCAACATCTGTCGCCGAGTAAACTATTACATCCAGCACATATCCAGTTTTACAGTCACAAAGCACAAAGAATTTCAGGCCAAATCTCTGATGCTCTGATGGCACATACTGAATAAATGCAAGCCTGCCCCTGAATAACACCAGCAACTCGTCAATAACAACTTTCTGGAACGGATGGAAACCCTGGATAATGACTCTTTCAACACTGTCAGGATTGGTCTTATTTTCCATAACCTGTCGTTCGGTGCAGGCCCGTAATTTCGATTGAAATGTAGGAACCTCAGGATTGCCAGGTACCTATCACGGGCCATGTATTTTCCGAAGACAGGTGTGCCAACGAGTTCATCCACTGACCAATAGTCGTGAAGCACATGTTTTTTTACGTGCGCCATCAGCATGGTCAGGGCGAGCCACACAAACATCTCCCCCACCTCTACAGGTATCCATTCACACATGTGCATGCTCTCGCTAGCAGGTATGTCCAGCCAACGCACGCACATGGCCTGGTGAAAATTAATTTCATCCACCAGGTACTGCATAATTGCAGTCGTGAAAATTGCCTTGAATAGACTACTAATAGTCCAAGGCCTGGGGGGAAGTGCATCCTCCTGCACACCTGCACCCTCCTCATCAAATGCCGGCACAGATGGCTCAAAGCCGGCACCATCCTCCCACACAAATGTATCTACTCTACCCACACGTGGTAGAGCAGGCCGTCTGGCAGTTGCACTGTGTTTTCCAAGCACTCGTGCACGGCCACGGGCAGGGGGGAGGGGAGGAGAGGGGGAGGGAGAGGGAGAGGTGGGGGAGCTGGGGGAGTAAGCGGGTGATGACTCACCTGACGTGGAACCTTCCTTTGAAGACACTCGGCACTGCATATCACCACGTGGCTCCTGTCTAGGCAATACAACTCCTGAAGGGCGTGATTAAGATGATTCTGCCCTTGAAGTGGTAGGCTGAGGTGTAGGGGAGCGGTGGAGGAAGATACGTCGGCGAGCAGGTGGTGAGAGTGTGGGGGAAATGGCTCTGCGTCGTTTTTTCTGCAGATGTCTGCCAGGTCCACGGCCACTTTCCCAATATCCTGGGTCATCTACCCCCTCCTCATCAGCAAAATCATCGCTGTCATAGGCTCTCCCTTCCTCCTGTAGAAGTCAGAGAGCCGTCTCTGGCATCGGAGAGCGAGCAGGGGATGGAGGGCGAGAGAGCTCGCTCTCCACATGGTAGCTTTGTTTGCCCTCTGACGACATACTTTCACTCAGTGTTCGAGATGACACAGTTTCGCCTAGGGCACGTCCTATGGCACTATCACTAAGCCCTTTCCCTGGCACAAAGGGCATGACTTTAGCGGGGGTCAATGAGGTGATCAGCCCTTCACCGGTGTTACGGAATCGGACGACAGCGAGGAAGATGACATGGTTCCTCTCGCTACCACTGCCGAGTACAGACTGAACAGCGCAACCGCGGGGTACCTGTGTGTCCTACCTACACAGTAGGTATCACAGAAAACGGTCCCACACTCAAACAGTGGCAGGAAGGTGAATGCGGTATAGCAAGGCAACCGGCGGCCCTGCACGCCCTGAATCCTGTCGTGCATACATGTCAACCAGCGGATAAGGGTTAAATTGTGTCAATAGTTGAAGTTAATAATGTAAAATAAAAACAATAAGGTAATGAAGATAAAAAAGAATTGTAGTAAATGGGTTACCCAATCAGTCCAGCACTACTGAAACTATACACTCTGGCATATATACCAGCGCCTAGTTACTTTAAGGACTCGCATTTTCTCATCAAAAATTCAGTAACTGTTAATATATGATTCAGGAAAGACAGAGATGTAATACTTGTACTAATGAACAATGGTGTAATTAAGACAGAGATGTAATACTTGTACTATAATGAACAATGATGTAATTAAGCTTTATACCCAAGCTGATTGTTAGTTAAAAGTTTGCTGGGCTTTAAAGTCTGCATCACTCAATCATATCTATATCTATATATCCATCTATCTGTCTATTGCCAGATGCCTTAATCCCTTATATGGGGTGGCCACAAACAAATTGCCTCCACGTCACCCTGTCCCCCTCCATTTCACTGCCCTGCTCCCGCTTCACATCCTCTCTCACATACACTCTCCTCGCCAGTCTCTCACTCTCCATGCTCTTCACATGGCCAAACCACCTCAGTGTATTTCTCCTAATGTTTCCTATCACATCCACGTCCACACTACAACACTCCTTCACATCCTCATTTGTCAGTCTATCTCCATGTGACTCCACAGGCTCCTCTCAAATAACTCATTTCCACTGCTCTCACTCTTGACTTCTCTCCCTCCAACAAGGTCCAAGCTTCACTTCCATACGTCAGAGTTGTTATCACAATACTGTCATGTAATAACTTTTTCATTTCATGCTCACTTCCCTGTTTCATATCACTGCCTTCAAGGAACCAGCAACCTATCTTCCTTGTTGTACCCTTTCAAGCACTTCATGCTACAAACTTCCATCCATAATCATCACACTACCCAAGTACTTAAACATACTCACATTTTCCATTTCCTTATCATCCAACCTCACTGTACATTCACTGACTTCGCCTCTCTCGAAGACCATAACTCTACTCTTCCCTGCATTCACTTTAAATTCCGTTTCTTACACACTCTCCCAAACTCATCCACCAAGCCTTGCAGCTCCCCTTCGTCTTCGCTTAACAACAGAGTATCATCTGCAAACAACAGTACAGGGAGTTTCCAAACACTGCCCTCTCTCATTAGGGCCACTCCAACATCCACTACCCTACCTTGTATCTCTTTTATAACCCCATCCATATACAGACTGAACAACCATGGAGACATAACACATCCCTGTTTCATCCCAACCTTCAAATAGAAAAACTCACTCAGTTCACTATCCACTGCAGCCTTAGCACCCTCATACATACTCTTCACAGCATTCAACAACATCCCATCTACTCCATATATTCTTACTACTTTCCACAATCCTTGTCTATCCACCCTGTCATATGCTTTCTACAAATCCATGAAAGCCGCATACAACTTCTTTCCCTTCTACAGACACTTTTCCACTAAAGATCTAAGAATGAATATCTGATCTACACAACCTCTTCCCTTCCTAAAGCCTCCCTGTTCTTCTCCAACTAATTCCTCTGTTATTTCCCTAACTCTGTCAAAAAGTATCCTTCCATATACTTTTCCTGTTACACTAAGAAGACAAATGCCCCCATGATTACCACACACTTTTTTTTCCCCTTTCGTTTTGTACAAGGGAATAATTATACGTGACTTCCAATCATCCGGGACTTTACCTTCCTCCCAGACCAATCTGCACATCTTCCACGTCCATTTTACTACTATCTCTCCCCCATGCTTCAGCATTTCACCTCACAGTCCATCAATTCCTGGGGCTTTCCCCATTTTGACTTTCTTCAGTGCTTCCACAATTTCCATCCTACTGATTCATTTCTGTCTTCTCACCTCCCTCCTTCTCCCAGCCATTCCCCAGCCACTTATACTTGCATTACTTTCATTCTCTATGTTCAACAATTCCTTAAAGTGTTCTCTCCATCTGATCACTTTTTCTCCCTTCTCAAATAGTAATCTACCATTTTTATCTTTCACTCCCCTACTGACTTCATTGCCACCCTGTCTGACTCCCTTTACCTCTTTCCAGAACATTTTCTTACATTCCCTCCACTGTCTCCATATATATATATATATATATATATATATATATATATATATATATATATATATATGTATGAAACAGGGATGTGTCATGTCTCCATGGTTGTTCAATCTGTACATGGATGGGGTAATAATAGAGGTACAAGGTAGGGTAGTGGATGTTGGAGTGGCCCTGGTGAGAGAGGATAGTGTTTGGAAACTCCCTGTACTATTGTTTGCTGATGATACTGTGTTGTTGACTGAAGACGAAAGGGAGCTGCAAGGCTTGGTGGATGAGTTTGGGAGAGTGTGTAAGAAACGGAATCTAAAGGTGAATGTAGGGAAGAGTAAAGTGATGGTCTTTGAGAGAGGTGAAGTCAGTGAATGTACAGCGAGGCTGGATGGTGAGGGATTGGAAAATGTGAGTACGTTTAGGTACTTGGGTAGTGTGATGAATAAGGATGGAGATTTGGAGGGTGAAGTGCTTGAGAGGGTACAGCAGGGAAGAAAGGTTGCTGGTTCTTTGAAAGCAGTGATAAGAAACAGGGAAGTGAGCATGGAAGTGAAAAAGTTACTCCATGACAGTATTGTGATACCAACCCTAACGTACGGAAGTGAAGCATGGACGTTGTTGGAAGGACACAAGTCAAGAGTGAGAGCAGTGGAAATGAGTTATTTAAGAGGAGCCTGTGGAGTCACATGGAGAGACAGGCTGACAAATGAGGATATAAAGGAGCGTTGTGGTGTGGATGTGGATGTGATAGGAAGCGTTATGAGGAACACACTGAGGTGGTTTGGCCATGTGGAGAGGATGGAGGGTGAAAGACTGACGAAGAGAGTGTATGTGAGTGAGGTGGAGGGGGGAAGAGGGAGGGAAAGGCCGAGGATGAGATGGAGGAATGGGGTGGAGAGGTATATGAGAGAGGGGTGTGTGAGTTGGGAGCAGGGCAGTGAAATGGCGGGGGACAGGGCGACTTGGAGGCGATTTGTTTGTGGCCACCCCGAACGGGATTGAGACATCTGGCAATAGATAGATAGAATATATATATATATATATATATATATATATATATATATATATATATATATATTATATACTCGAGGTGCTACCCAAAAGGTCCAGTAATTTGAACAGAGAAAGCACATTGTTTGCAGTTTTGCCTTTCGCCACTAGGAGGAGTCAGCAGCATCCTTTATGCATCAATGAGGCCCCTGCCGTGTCTGTGAGCGAACGTGTTGTTGAGCTACACTTACTATTGTTACGTTGTGTGTAGGTGGTTTGGTGGTTTTGCAATGGCAGACAAATGGCGCATCAATGCCAAATCGATGTTGATCGTTTTCTTCGATATTCATGGGACTGTTCACCAGGAATTCGTCCCACCTGGTCAGTCTGTCAGTGGAAAGTTTTACTGTGAAGTTTTGCTGCGGCTGAGGGAGAACATTTCCTGCAAACGTCCAGAACAGTGGGAGAACAAGGACTGGACCCTGCATCATGACAACGCCCTCACCCACACGTCAGTTGTTGTCCGGCAGTTCCTGGCTTCCACTAACATGTTAGTCATTCCCCGCCCACGCTATTCACCTAAACTTGCACCTTTCGAGTTTTTCCTGTTTCCCAAGGTGAAATTATGCATGAAAGAGAGTCGATTTTACTCGATTGAGGAGATCCAGACAATCACAGGAGCTGCTCATAACCATCATGCCTGAAGCATTCCATGGATGCATGGACTCGTGGGAAATAGGCTGGGACCACTTTACACATGCCCAAGGGAATTACTTCGAAGGCAACAGCGAGAACTAGGAGGTAAGATACAGTAACTTATTTTCCAACAATAATCAAATTACTGGAAATTTTGGGTACTACCTCATATGTATATATATATATATATATATATATATATATATATATATATATATATATATATATATATATATATATATATATATATATATACAGTATACGTAGCTAACCGATATCCGTAATTACCGTTATAAAGTGACTCATATTTTAAGTCTACAACTGAAACTACAAGTAAGAAAGTTTTTACGAGAATAGAGTAATAAAGTATTTAAATAAATACGTGATGGTTACTCACAGTTTGGTGGTAAGGTACAGTAAATTGCTGATGATCTCTGCAACCCATCAGACTTGTGATGAAGAGGTTGGCAATGCCAAAATCGGCGGCACCACTTCCAAGCATGCCAGTAATGCCATTCCAGGATCCATTGGGCAGCAGCTCACCCCACACTTCCCCTGCAACATAGGCCATATGTACTACACACTCAAGGAAGGCAATATTATACGAATACAAAATTGAGTCGAAATTAGTTGTTCATACTGTGAGTATTTTTTGTGTATTTTTCTCCATACTTGCAAGTTTTGACTGAAAGTCTCTGTTCGATAGTAGCCAAAATGAAGGTTGTAATTATTATTATTATTATTATTATTAATAGTGGTAGTAGTAGTAGTAATAGTAGTAGTAGTAGTAGCAGCAGTAGTAGTAGTAGTAGTAGTAGTCTTCACTGAGTGTGCCTCACTGAAGAGACCCTTAACTCTTCGTTAGTCCTGTGAGGTATTCAAACGTGGTTAGTCCGGTGGGGTGTTACAACATCCCAATACAAAAATACATGTACTGTTACTAACATGTAAAATATATTCATACTGCTGCTTCAGCATATCTCTGCAATTACTAATGAAAAGATTGAATGCCTTGTAGGTGATGTTTAATAATTTATAATAATAAAATACAATAAATTATATCATTAAAAAAATAACAAATGGACTCATATCTTATTTGTCATGTAAATACGCACAGGAGAATACATCTTGTGATTTTTAAAATCAGTATAATCATAAACAATATGCAAAAATAAGATTAACAAAAAATCTAAATCACAATATGATTAAATGGTTAGTTTGATGGGGTGACTGGACACCCGGGGGAGGAGGGGAATGCCCCTCTCTCTCACTACAGCAGAGGCAGGACGAAATCAATCCACATGCTCCCTCCCCTGACTGAAGCAGGAGAGTACTGAGGAGGAGAGAAATATTCGAATTACCGGCTAGGAAGTATGAGCTTTTAAAAAAGTTTGGGGTGCCAAAACACGCCACCTGACTAACGAAAGGTTAAGCAGACTACATACCACGCAAAGGGTCTCAATGGGGTGCACAAATAGCCAAGAAGTGATTACTGACTAAGCAAAAGTGCATTAACTCCAGTTTTTAAATCCAGAGTACTCTACGTGCCCTCAGTATCATTAGGAAGAGTATTTCAGGGTCCAGTGATTCACGGAATAAAGTATTGTTGTGTATCTTATATGTATAATACGAGAAAAAGTCTGCGTATTCATACTTAGTGAATATTTGGTCATATGTACTAGCTGGAAAAGTGGTGTAAGTGTAGTATGGTAATGATGGTCAGCAGTAAGAAAACTGTCTTGCAATGAAGAGTCAGAAATAAAAGAAAGGCGACGATGTTCAAGATGTAGATTCAAATCAGGTAATAGAAACCTAAGCTGATTAACCCGCCCCGTCCTGACCTATTTTCCACCACTAACTCCCCCCAGTCCAGACCAATTTTGGAAAAAGTTTTTTTTTGGCTCAACCCTACGCTGTTGGTGAGAAACATCGAAAATTCATAGAGAAATCGCTCACCTGAGGTTTAAAATATTTGATACAGGGAGCAGTACCCCTTACTTTACTGGGTTTTCTATCAGGCTGGCTCCAAAGACAACTAGTTATGTGGGAGGGTAACTATTCCACACCACTCATAAATGGTATTTATTTATTTATTTAGTACGAATTTATGTGTAGCACGAGAGTATATTGGTTTTCACACAGTCATATAGGCAATATAAGTATTGTTTCACTCACCAAACACATCAACATACCTGACTTTTTATGGCGACATTACCTGATCATCATTTCTGACTGTTTCTTCTTCTAATGGTACGTAAACTTTGTCCTCCACATTGTCATCGATTGAGGAATCACTCTGGTCCTAAATTTCGTACCGTGGCACGACATGTCTTTACTGGCCAGGTCACTGATAACAGGTGAATTGCAGAGACAATGGTGTGCGGGGGGGGGAGAGAGGTCATGCAGGGTAAGGCATTGTCCCTACCTGGCATCTTGTAGAGGAAGGTGTCCCATTTATACGTACCAAAAATCTCGCACGAAAATTGAAAATTGTGCAAACAAGGGACCTTGCAATTGATGCACATTTATATACGTCAACGGGACTGACTGCGACAAAACGTGTGGACGTATTTATACATCAACGGGATGTGGCGGTTTAAAAACATGATCCAAAAGCCATATGTTAGAATTAGGAGCAGACAACCAGACTGCAGAGCAGTAACCAAGTATGGGCAATAAATTAATAAAAACAATTATGAACATTGGCATCACATGATTTTTTAAATATATTATCTTCAGAGGATAATCCCATGAGATACTAATGAAGCAACTAAGCATATATGTGCCTCAAAAGTGAGTTTTTTCATGACTGGCGAAACCCAGCAACTTAGATAAAGATCATGCATTGATAGTTATGGTGTTCTTACTGATAATTTCAAGATGGAAAGGCAGGATTGTCCTATATCTACTAACATTAAGAGTTAGTTGGTGTAGGATTTAGCTTCATACGCTACACATAAAAACAGAGTTCATTATGTCTCATGTGAGTTAACACTTACTTATTCACTGTTTAACTGAAAGAGAAAATACAAAATGGATGGATATACCTTTAATCGTTAAATCCTTCAAGGTGGCAACAGCTTCGCTTGGGGATTTGCCATCACTCAGGTTGTTGGCATATCGAAGATAATGTAACTGACTTCCAACCACCTAAAGGGAGTTTATGTCATGCCACCGATTTTATGGTAGTTGTAAATGAGAAATAATTTTTCCAATGGTTCGACCATAGTGGGTAAAATTAGAAATCACGAGACTGACTAACGAGTTAAAGGAAGACTGGCTAGGTATCCTTTTTTTTTTTTTCTCCAAATTCTTGATAATATTTACGAAGTAACGTTTTCCCCAGATGCTAACATTAGTAAACGAGTAACGAAAAGGTTCGAGCCCGCACACTGGTTCAAAAACATAGTAACTTTATATATACATATGTACGGTATATATATATATATATATATATATATATATATATATATATATATATATATATATATATATATATATCATTTGATATGATACTATTGAAAAGTGGCCAATGGTATTATTCGTGGTGCTTAGGAACAGATGTTCCCAATACTGTATTTGCTTTTCAGATAGCTACGTATAAGAACATCCTAAATATTCATAGACATTTGTGAGTGCTTCTTGCCAGATAAAATTAATTCCTGGATTGAGGGAATAGTCCATGTTTCCCCCCCCCCACCCTCAACATGGAGATTTGGGGAGGGAAATAACTCCTTCAGAACCAATTTCTAACCTTGTGATGGGTTAATAATACATCGCCAAGAAAAGAATCTTCATCTTTGTATTGTCGTGTCGTTGGCACTGAGTTACTGTATAACAAATCCTTCTGAATAAGTTTAAGCTGTTTGCATGAAAACCATTATATATGCACTGCAATTACATTGTGTTATAATGTATTTGCAGTGCTTAAATAATGGTTTTCATGCCGGCAGCTTCAGCTTACTCAGCAGGAACTGTTACACACTATCCCAGTGCCAGTGACACGTCTGTACAAAGATGACAATTCTTTTCTGCGTGATGTATTCATTCTGTATCACAAGGGTAAAGATTAGTTCTAAAGGAGGTATTTTCTCCAAAAATATTCCTATTAGGAAGTGGGGGGGAAGACTGTTGACGACTCCCTCCAACCAGGGACTACTTTTAACAGGCAGGAAAAAAATCCAAATGGCTATGAATAATTAATATCCACTTATATGTATTTATCTGAAAAGCAAATATTATTGGCAAAATATGTTCCTATGCAAAATGAGAAAGATTCTAAAAATTCAAGTTAGCAAAAATGAGAAAGCAAGGCCAAACTGTACAATATATATATATATATATATATATATATATATATATATATATATATATATATAATTCTTCGCTATAAACAGAGGAAGACAACACACATTTGCAAAAAAATAAAATAAAAGAACTAACCTGGTGGTACTTCCTTGAAGTTCAGGGTAAAATTGCCAGCAGAGGCAAGAGCTCTGACTACCTCTGCATCACGACCAAAAACTTTTGGTTCCCCGTTCTCCTTTCGCTGGAAAAATACTGCTGGAGGGAAGTCGAAAGTTGCCACCTGAATCAGTCCACATCAAGAAAATATCGTTACTATACTGGAACACTGAGAAATGATTCCATGCTGGTGTTACTATTGTAGCATCGTTTGCCTCTGACAGTTTGTCATGAATTATTACTGAAGTGATACGCATAACAGCAGTGAATTAAGGAAGCTAATGAAAGGAGTGACCTAACAGACTTTAAAATTGCAGTTGTTGTTGGTTACCAGATGCTGAAGGCCAGATGCTCAAAGATTAATTAGTTAACCCAGATCATACACATTAATTGATATAATCACCGTAGCCTCACTAGGATGAGTGATCAATATACGAGTAAGAGTTACTACTTCCGAGATGCAGATTTCGTCCTGTGGACAATTATTTGATGATTCTGAATTCCTGAAGGGAATGGTTCGAAGTTTAGACAATGAACGAGATCTAGGTAGATAGTAAGGTCATGCAATTATGTTACCATATTAGAAGTGCCTGAGAAACCACTTGGAAGGGTAAGTGGGTAACTGAAATTATTCTTAATTTGAAAATAGCCTAGAGTTTTAGGAAACATGAAAAAAGAAAGAAAGGCCAAAATATGAGGACCACTACACAAAAAATCTAAGCTGTTCTCTGTTATTGCCACGTTAATAAGGAAGATGATATTAGTACTCAGTACAACAAAGGCCATTAATGCTCTGATTATACACACACAGTATGATTAGATAAGATAAATATATTTTCAACGGTCAAATATGAGTTTCCTGAACACTCGCTACAGCGTGTTTACTGCCGATCCTGTCGACTGGACCCGTCAGTAAATCAAACAGTCTCAAGTGTACATAGTTAAAGTAAAATCATAAATGGAGGTGGAAACATAACAAGATTAGCACCCAAATCTAACAGGAGGAGGGGGGGGGCGACTTCACTTTCCAGACCCTGCGGGGAGGGTGATTTCGCATTCCAGACCCTCCAGTTACAATAATTCACCTCACAGCTTGCAGACTAAAGTGCTCCACACACACTCACTCTGTCCTTTTCGGTCCCCTGTACAAACCACCCAGTTTAGGCAAGACTGAATGTGTGTGGGTTGTTTAAACAATGAGTCCCCAAACTCTTCAACTCATTGACCCTTCCTCCAGTTTCAGATTGTTCATCGAACTCCAGACATATGTGAAAGTAATTTAAAACGATAGTACTTTAATTAAGTAATGGTATTATGAATGATAATAGTAGTAGTAGTAGTAGTAGTAGTATCCCCTGGGGGTAGAGGGGGGTTTCAAGAATACTTCTCCAGTATCCCTGCTTGTCGTACAAGGCGACTAAAAGGGTTGGCGGAGGGTTGGTGCCCCTCCCCGGAAAACAACTAACTAAAAAGACAAACAAGAAGCCTCGGACAAGGACTGACCAAACGATGACGACCAAGGACCGGAAAAAGGACATGGTAATTGCAACATGGAATGTAAGAGGTGCGAATGATGAAGTGAAAGAGAGATTGTCCTGGTGCTTGAGGGTGCGCAAGTTGATGTACGTGGAGTAACTGAAACTGAATGGAGAGGAGAGAGTGTGAGAAAATGGGAGTATGGATGGGGTATATGTGCAGTAGGTGAGAATGAGAGGGCAAAAGGAGTGTGTATAGTTGTGAGTAAAAGACAGAAGAAGAGCATAAGAGAGTATGGATCAGTTGGGTAATGGACTGTGTGGGTAAGATTGAAAGTTGGAATACAAATGTGGGCGATTGTCTGCATGTATGTGCCAACGCAAGATCGTGCAAGCAGAGTGAGAGAAGAGTTCTGGACAAGTGTGGAAGTGTGCATGGAAAAGTTTGGAAGGAATGAGAGAGTGTTTTTGATCGGTGATATGAATGGTAAAGTAGGGAATGTGAAGGTGGATGGAATAGTTGATGAGTGGGGTGTGCCTGCTGAGATAGATGAGAATGGCAGTACGTTAGTGGACATTTGTGCTGGGAGGGGGTTGGTGATAGCCAATACCCTCTGCAAGCATAAAATGATCCACAGGTATACATGGTGAGTGATGAGAAGGGTGGGTGGTGAACTGAATGAAAGGAAGGCAATGATTGATTATGTGTGTGTGGACGAAAGGATGCGAAGATGTGTAATGGATGCAAGAGCTTATAGAGGTTGGGGGAGTGGACTTTCTGACCACTACTTGGTGGTGGCCAGAATCTAGATCCAAATAAGATGGAGAAATAGAAGAAGGGAAGGCCGGGAAGAAGGAGTATTTGTGTTATAAATGACATTTGTCTTGGGAAATATTAACAAGTCTCTCACACGGAACGAGTATAAGTCCCGGGTAGCTACCTCCCTGTCTCGCTATCTGTCTCTCTCTCTCAAATCGCTAAGCCCTTCTCCCGTCACCTGTCTCCTCTGAGGCCTGTTTACTGCTCTCTTGCCTGTTCGGTGGCTAATCTCCCTCTGAGCTCTCTTTCCTAAATTCTGGTGTAGCAGGGGTGTGTCACGTGTGTTCCTCGTGGGTGGACTAGGTCTTTGTTCACGAGAGGACTGCTGACAGCTAACTGCATCATCTCCTTACTGGCCGCTGTCGTCAGCTTTCCTCAGTGTTAAGAGTGTGTAAGCATGTTTAGCACTGCTCGATTCTCGCAGACACAACACCTTCTCATCATCTGACTCCCTGCTTCTATCTATCTATTCATCTATCTATCTATTATGTAGTCCTACATCTGCTCGGTCGCGCGAAAATGGCGTACCATCGACATTTAATAGTTATAATATATTAATACATACTACATACACATTATAATGAACTTATAAGCTAATTAAGTGAAATATATAATATTGTAAAGTAACATAATATTGTATACATATAATATTTATAGTAAATAGTGATTATTCAGTAATATTACATTTTAAACAAGTTGTATACATATTTGAATAAATGCAATGGTTGTTGTATAACACTTTGTAAGACGTGCATGTACAACAGACGTACGCATATAATTGTGCAATGGTAATACTGCTAGGTTATACATTACATATTTGAATTATCACTTTAGTAATGTCTAATATTTCACCTAACTTGTATGATGATACTGGTAATACAGAATTGTGCTATAATTGTATGACTTATAATATTGTACTAACATTGTGGTAATACATAATTGTAACATTTTATGAATTGTTACAAAATATTGTGTTAATGCATAATTGTGTTGGCCTTATAATTGTAGTAACATTTTGTTAATGCAACTATTACATAAGTGTCTTGGCCTTATAATTGTAGTTAAAGTTACATAAAAGTTACATCTTGTTAATGCAACTGTTTTGTTACATAATTGTTACATATCGTTTGTAGGTACATAATTGTAGTTAAAGTTACATAAAAGTTACATCTTGTTAATGCAACTGTTACATAATTGGCAAAGTGTAACATAATGCAATCGTTTGTCGATACATAATTGTTACATATCGTTTGTAGGTACATAATTGTAGTTAGTGTAACATAATGCAATCGTTTGTCGTTACATAATTGTAGTTAGTGTAACATAATGCAATCGTTTGTCGTTACATAATTGTTACATATCGTTTGTAGGTACATAATTGTAGTTAGTGTAACATAATGCAATCGTTTGTCGTTACATAATTGTAATAAGTGTAACATAATTGTAATAACTGCAGTCCTAACATATGCTGCGGTCGATGATAGTGATGATGTGTCATGCCACTTGTTTGTGGAGACACAATTTGCTTTTTTGTTTGTAGTTTATGAGGTATTTTGGCATATGTAGTAACACTTACACTTATTTTCATTTGTTTGTTATGTGATCTTACTCTATTTCTCTTTTTTCCTTCTCACTCTTCTTTCTTTCTTTCCTTTCCTTTTTTTTTTTTTTTTTTATGTATTGATTTTCTATAGTTTGTTTTTCTTTGCTTGTGTACACTTTTTCCATGTTCATGGTTGCATAATTACTGGCTAATTTCCTTGGGATACTTTTTCAAAGTTTAGTTTATATTGCACAGATACTATAAAATGATATTATAGAGTCCCATATTTTGTTATTTTATATAAAAAAATATATACATATATACAGTATTAACTATATACACTGATTTGTTGTTCACCTGTACCTATCGTGGGTAATATGTGTGTCAGCACTGTGTGGAAATCATTGTCTTCACGGTTGTGTTGAAGATGTTCACTCTTGCTAACGGCATTTGTGTTGGCCATTTTTTTTTTTCTCTAGTTTACCTTGTAGCTTATTTTATATGTTTCCACTAGGTAGCTTTAATTAATAAACGTTTAATGCAGTTCCTTTAATAGCTCACTGAGTAACTGTGATTGTATATTTTCTTTATCGCTTTGTAGATATAATAATGTATAGTTGTATGTATGAAACACGTATTTTATGTAGGTATAAATGGTAACACTCGTTGGTAGTAAATAAATGTTATATTTATTGTTGGTGATTATTTAATGTTTGAGTTATGCTGATAACTGAAGTAAGTATGTGTATTTAAACTGTAACTATACAGCACGTTTTATATGTTTGTGCAGAAACTTATTGTCTATCACTGTGTATTGTATAAATGAAGTAACTATGTAACTCACTAATTTTTACCGTGGTGGGAAATGGTGTGAGTGGTGTTGCACGTGGTGATAGCGTTGTCCTTCGCGGGTTGATTGGCGTGCTGTCGTCTCAGCACATGGTGACGTCGGCTTCCCACACTGGTAGCTCTGCACTCCTGCGTAAGCGTTGGGGGTTGGGTGGATGTAACAGAGAGAGGAGGGTGAGGTCTGGTGGTTATGAGTTGTGAGTCGTGTCTCACTCTTCGTTTGTTTGTTCCGTTTTTCTATGTCGATGTTTTCTCGGTCCTTTTCTCTAGTGATTTACTCGTTGTGGGATGAAGACTGCCGCTACTTGTAGGTGCGTGTAGAAGATTATACAGACGACGTAGAGTTGTTAATTGTAGTTGATTGTAGATGGCTGTAGTTCGCTGATTCGTCATAGACTTGTAGACTATTTGCACTGTAGGCTGTATTTTGTCAATGTAGAACTGAAGCTAATCTTGTAGAGTCTCGGTTGCTTTTGTAGAAATTTGCTTTTAATTCGGAGACGATGTCCGTAGATTTGCTGGTTTGTCGTTAAGCTACTTGCAAGGCGTCGTGTGATCTCTTGACCTCTGCATCAGCATGATGATCTGGGAGACGGAGGGGGCTGGATGGAGAGAAGTGTCAGGCGCTGATTTTGTTGTTTGTTGAGAGAGATATTCTTGTTTTCAATCTTGATATTTTGTAGGAATTTAATGTTGATTCGTAGACGAGGTTCGTATACGTTCGCTGCTACCAAATGTCATAAAGACTTTGTAGTTACTTGTAGAGAAGTATATTTTAGACTTGTGGTCGAGCGGCTTTTATATCTTGTAGTAGCTTCCCCACCAAATGTCATGTAGTGACAGGAGAGGTAAAGAATAGTATGGGACTATTTTTATTTGTCTTGGAAATATTAACAAGTCTCTCACACGGAACGAGTATAAGTCCCGGGTAGCTACCTCCCTGTCTCGCTATCTGTCTCTCTCTCTCAAATCGCTAAGCCCTTCTCCCGTCACCTGTCTCCTCTGAGGCCTGTCTACTGCTCTCTTGCCTGTTCGGTGGCTAATCTCCGTCTGAGCTCTCTTTCCTAAATTCTGGTGTAGCAGGGGTGTGTCACGTGTGTTCCTCGTGGGTGGACTAGGTCTTTGTTCACGAGAGGACTGCTGACAGCTAACTGCATCATCTCCTTACTGGCCGCTGTCGTCAGCTTTCCTCAGTGTTAAGAGTGTGTAAGCATGTTTAGCACTGCTCGATTCTCGCAGACACAACACCTTCTCATCATCTGACTCCCTGCTTCTATCTATCTATTCATCTATCTATCTATTATGTAGTCCTACATTTGCAACGAAAGTGGTAAGGTTACAAGACGACGAGAAATAGGAAGAGTATAAGAGAGAAGTGAAGGAACGATTGGGCAAATATGAATTGGAGCAGATGGGGGATGTGGAAGGTGTGTGCAGCATATTCACAGAAGAAATATGTGCAGCATGTGATGTGGTGTGTGGGATGAAGAGAAGACGGAGGGGGATGCAAGGAACAGCGTGGTGGAATGAAGTGAGACAGGCTGTGGCACAAAAGAAGAAAGCATACAATGAATGGATGAGAAATAGGGGCATGGAAGAAGTTGAGAGGCGGAAAAGAAAGTTATATGTAGAAAGAAAGAGGTCAAAAGATTAGTAAGAAAGAGTAAGAAGGGAGTGGATGGGGAATTTGGAAGGAATATGAGTGTAAAATGGAGGGACTGTAAGAAAATATTCTGCAAAGAGGTGAAGAGAGTAAGACAGGGTGGAAGTGAAAGTAGCAGGGGAGTGAAAGATAAAAATGGTAGATTACTAGCAGAGAAGGGAGAAAAAGTGAGCAGATAGAGAGAACACTTTAAGGAATTGTTGAACATAGAGGATGGAAGTAATGCGAGTATAAGTGGCTGGGGAATGGCTGGGAGAAGCAGGGGAAGTGGGAAGACAGGAAGAAATCAGTAGGATAGAAGTTGTGGAAGCAATGAAGAAAGTTAAATTGGGGAAAGCCCCAGGAATTGATGGAGTGTGTGGTGAAATGCTGAAGCATGTGGGAGAGATAGTAGTAGAAAGGATGTGGAAGATGTGCAGATTGGCCTGGGAGGAAGGTAGAGTTCTGGAGGATTGGAAGTCAGGTATAATTATTCCCTTGTACAAAGGAAAACGGGAAAAAGAAGTGTGTGGTAATCATAGGGGCATTTGTCTTCTTAGTATAATAGGAAAATTTATGATAGAATACTTATTGACAGAGTTAGGGAAATAACAGAGGAATCAGTTGGAGAAGAACAGGGAGTCTTTAGGAAGGGAAGAGGTTGTGTAGATCAGATATTCATTCTTAAATCTTTAGTGGAAAAGTTTCTGGAGAAGGAAAAGAAGTTGTATGCGGCTTTCATGGATTTGGAGAAAGCTTATGACATGGTGGATACACAAGGATTGTGGAAAGTATTAAGTATATATGGAGTAGATGGGAAGTTGCTGAATGCTGTGAAGAGTATGTATGATGGTGCTAAGGCTGCACTGCATGTGGATGATGAACTGAGTGAATTTTTCTCTTTGAAGGTTGGATTGAAACAGAGATGTGTCATGTCTCCATGGTTGTTCAGTCTGTACATGGATGGGGTAATAAAAAAGGTATATACAAGGTAGGGTAGTGGATGTTGGAATGGCCCTGGTGAGAGAGGATAGTGTTTGGAAACTCCCTGTACTGTTGTTTGCAGATGATACCGTGTTGTTAAGTGAAGACGAAGGGGAGCTGCAAGGCTTGGTGGATGAGTTTGGAAGAGTGTGTAAGAAACGGAACCTAAAGGTGAATGTAGCAAAGAGTAAAGTGATGGTCTTTGAGAGAGGTGAAGTCAGTGAACGTACAGCGAGGTCGGATGGTGAGAGATCGGAAAATGTGAGTACGTTGAAGTACTTGGGTAGTGTGATGAGTAAGGATGGAGGTTTGGAGGGTGAAGTGCTTGAAAGGGTACAGCAGGGAAGAAAGGTTGCTGGTTCCTTGAAAGCAGTGATAAGAAACAGGGAAGTAAGCATAGAAGTGAAAAAGTTACTACATGACAGTATTGTGATAGCAACTCTAACGTATGGAAGTGAAGCTTGGACGTTGTTGGAAGGACACAAGTCATTAGTGATAGCAGTGGAAATGAGTTATTTAAGAGGAGCCTGTGGAGTCACATGGAGAGACAAGTTTACAAATGAGGATATAAAGAAGCTTTGTGGTGTGGATGTGGATGTGATAGGAAGCGTTAGGAGGAATACACTGAGGTGGTTTGGCCATGTGGAGAGGGTGGAGGGTGGAGGGGTGAAAGCCTGACGAAGAGAGTGTATTTGTGTGAGGTGGAGGGGGGAAGAGGGAGGGGGAGGCCGAGGATGAGATGGAGGGATGGGGTGGAGAGGTATATGAGAGAGGGGTGTGTGAGCTGGGAGCACAGCAGTGAAATGGCGGGGGTCAGGGCGACATGGAGGCGATTTGTTTGTGGCCACTCCGAACGGGATTGAGACGTCTGGCAACAGATAGATAGATAGACAGAATAATAATAATAATAATTATAATGTGACTTCTTAAAAAAAAAAAATAGGCAATTAAACAAATAAAAATAAAAGGTTTAACATATCTTTCTTACCGAAACTGGTGATACCATTAATGGGAACGTTGTGTCTCACAAGCGTTAACAAGGGCCCTGATATTTGGCTGGAGACTGGGGAGTTTTGGCCGTAAGTCACCATGCCCCTCCAAATTGAGTCTGTTCCTCTGTTTTATTAGAAGCACGTTTGCACGGCTAAAGCCAGCTTTAACCCTACGTTAGTACACTGGGATGTTTGAACACCCCTTCTCCAGTACCTTCCTGAATACGTGAATGTAGGGACCACTAAGAGTTTCACACTCCTGCCCCTGGTCGTGTGAAGAACAGACACATTTGTGTCCTTTCGGGTGTGTAGTCACCCCATAGTACTAGCTTCTCCTGCATGGTTCTGTAATTACCTCATTATTTTTTTCTTGCAATTTTATGTTCACTGGAACAATTTGCAATTATTTTGGTGACTTATACATGTTTCTATTATTGTCTTGGTGTGTTTTGGAAGCATAAACAACGTATTTTTTCCATAGCCAATCAGCAACAGAATTAGTTTTATATCACAGCATTGACAGATTGCCCTACCAATGATTTTATTAAAGAATCTGAAAAATGAAACTTATTTAGGGTTTGTATATTGTCTATGATGATTTTGAGGAAATAAAAACCATCTCATATATAATACTTTATACCTCTATCTATTAAATGAGTGTTAGAACCAAATTTCGATTTTGTTTATGGTCGATCAATTCTTTTACACATATTTTCTTAAATATCAGCTACAATGAAATTAACCTGTTCATGAGTAACTGGAGGAGTATATTCGAGAAGCTATATCAAGATATTAGAGAAAATAGCAGCAATACTTGAATTTTGGGGGGTGGGGTGTTAAACACCGCAGGATACTAACGGTGTTCCAACACGGCAGGGGACTAGCGCAGGGTTCATGTAAGAACTTTGAAATGCAAGTAAAAATTTTCTCAACCACTGCACAAAAACGAGGATATTTAGGAACACCTTCCCCTTAGCACCGAAATTACCATTTTTGGTTATTTCAACGTATGTTTTGTGGGTTATTTTAACATACATAATGTTGATTGGTTAGTGCATTCTGCAAGGACTAATGATGCTGGTCTAGAGTGCAAGCTGTTTGCAGAATAGTTTAATCTCACGCAGCTAGTAAAGCAGCCAACCAGAATACCAGACATTCCTGACCATTATGTCCATCTCTTGGATCTATTCCTGACAAATAATCCGGATCAATACAGGATAGAAGTACTGTCAGCACTTGGATCCTCAGACCACAATCTCATCAAAGCCTCATTGGTTAGTCCCCCAAAGACCTCCTCGTCCTGAACCTGTCAGGGTGACCCGATGGCACTTTGACAGGGCAAACTGGGATGGATTTAGATATTATTTTGTTGACATTCCATGGCAGTCTTTCTTCTCTACTGATGTCAGTTCTACCCAGTCCCACACTAATGATTTAATACTAGCTGGTATGGATTTATTCATACCAAGTCAACAGTTCACTAAAAGATCAAACTCTCCAAAATGGTTTGATTGCAACTGTGCCAGAGCAACGGCCCGAAAGTCATTAGCTTATAACTCTTACATAAAATAAAAAATATCTGAATTACTTTGCCAATTTAAAGTTGCTAGAAGCCATGCAAAAGCTGTAATGAATCTCACTAAATCAAACTTTCTTCAAAATCAAGCATCAAAACTACTTAACAACCCTAATGACAATAGAATAATCTGGTCAACTCTCAATTCTTTCAATAATAACTTTAACAAGTCATCAGCCATTCCCCCACTAAAATCTTCAGATGGCAACATTAAAAATGACCGCGTGGGAAAGTGAATATCTTTGACAGTACATTTGCCAGAAATTCTACCATAGAGGATGTCCGCCAGAATGTCCCAGTACTAGAACTTGACTCTCCCAAACTGTTCCACTTAAAATACAGACAAGATACGTATAATCCATCCTAGACCATTACCAACCAACAAAGCTCCAGACCCAGATGGAATTCCTTCAATTGTTTTGAAAAAGTGTTCCACAGAACTTGGCTTAGTTCTAGCTAAACTATTCAGACTGCATACGTACTTCTTCATTCCCTAATTCATGGAAAGAAGCCACTATCCACCCAATTCCAAAGAAAGGACGTTCCTCTGACCCCTGTGATTACAGCCCAATAGCTGTCACATCTTCTTTTGGTAAAGTATTTTGAAATTTTAATTAATAAGCATATATTAAGCATCTTGAATCCAACAACTTAATTTGTGATAGACAATGTGGTTCTCCCCACGAAAGATCCACCATTGACATACTCAATCTCCCGACTCATACCATCCATCCATCAGCTGACCAACATGGAGAAACTCATGCAGTAACCCTTGATATTTCTAATGCTTTCAACAGAGTGTGGCAACGTTCCCTGCTGTCCAAACTCCCTTGCTCAAGACTAATGTCCTTTGTTCCTCTGTTTTCCTCCTATCTCAGCAACAGAAAAATAGGAGTAAAAGTAGATGATATATATTCCAGTTTCCACTCAGTTAACACCGGTGTACCACAGGGATCAGTTCTGGCACCAACCCTGTTCCTGGTTCATATAAATGATCTCTTATCTGTTACCCAGAATCCCATACATTCATATGCAGATGACTCAACACTTCACAGTTCATTCACACCCAAACACCCATTTACAAAGTCTAATATCTCTGAATCTCAGCTCAGTACAGCGATCTCCATAAATCAAGACTTATTTATGATCAAGGAATGGGGACAAAACAACCTTGTCTCATTTAATGCTAGAAAAAACAAATATATTCAGTTTACCAATAGACAGATGTATATACAATTTACCAATAGACAGATATTGCCAGACATGTATATTACCTTCAGTGCTCCTAATAATCCCATCTCCAAAAGTATTGAAATTTTCGGTGTCTCAACAGGGTCCTCAGCTGGACCTCTCATGTCAGACCACTAGCTAGAACCGCCTTAAAGAAACAGGTCGTCAGTTATGAATGATACATGAACTACTACTGATGTTGGTGTTAGTGTTGCTTCTCAATATGGATAATATTGCATGAATTCCCTACTTCGGAACAAAGGCTTCAATTAATGTTTATGTATGCCTTGACTAATTACCTGACGTAGCTCATGAACTGGAAATAAATCAATTGTGATCTTGCCATCACTGGCATTCGAAATTCCTTGCATAAGTGCCCTGTAACGAAATCTAGTGTTGTCTAATTGGAGTAGAATTGTGTCAATGTGTTCCGTGATGATGAAGTGTTGGAAAAGTGTTATGTTTCCTTCCGTGTCATATATTTTATCTACACTTTCGAGAGCTATGTTTTCCGCCTTTTTCAGATTTTTCACGATTGTCTTCATTGCTGGGTTATATCCTGTGATGAATTTAGCTTAGTATGTTAGTACCTGGGCTGTTTTATTAAATTTGTTGTTTATTTCTTGAAGGTCTTCCTCTGTAGCCAATCCAAAGATGTTCCCAAGAACTGCACCACCCAGGTCGAACAAACCGCGCTTTTGGCGAGTACGTGTAATGTTGTTCGTGGCGCTCAATACCTCCGTTCCATGAGATGGGAGGTCTTGGATCATGATGAGCATAGTTGCATTCGCCTGTTCTATCTTCCATTTCGCTAACTTCACTATTTCATCCACTTCCTTTGTGTTATGTGCTTGTGAAACATAGCTTCATAGACATGAGGTCCAGGGTCCTCATTGGTCTCGTTTCTAGATAAGAAGGTAATTCGTATAAGTAATCCAAGCTGATTTCAGTAATCATGACATCTTTTGCGACTGATGTCGTGGCCATTGGAGCTGTGAGGCATCCTTGCCGTACTATGTGTTGGGGGTCTAAGTGAGCATATCCTCTTGCTATGTAGAGGAGAATCCACAGCATAAGTCCCTTCATCGTTACCTACCGACAAAAAAAAAAAATCTATTAATTTTCTAATATGGTCATGCTGTGGTCGATGATAGTGATGATATGCGTTACGGTTGACTAACGTAGATCACTAACTTGATTGTTATTTCATTTATAGAAGGAGTTTAAATCGATATTTTAATCATGTAGATGATGTACTGTAGATTTTGTTGGAACAGTTGCTCCTATGTTTGATTGTTTGGTATATGACCTTAATCTATTTTTGTAATTATTGTTGTTATCTTGATTGGTTTCCATGAGTTATGTTCGGTTGTTCGGTGATATATGAGGCTGTATAAATGTTGGATAGTTCCATTGAAACTCGTTTTAAATGGTCAATATGAACCTGTTTCTCTTCGCCACTTGACAGTGACCTAATTGAAACTTTGTTTGCCTTTATGTTAATTACTCTGTTTCGGCCCTCAAATTTTGGGGATAATTTATTGTCTCTCGTATGAATGATACCATAAACAATGTCTCCTAAGCTGATAGGCGAATCTCTTGCCTTTTTATTAAATGCCTCCGTCATTTCTACCTTGGGCATCGTTAATTGTTTTTTTTTTTTTTTACTCTTTTCTGTATGTCCTGGAATTGACGTAAACGGAGTTTAGAGTAATCATCGTAATTGTGTATGGGCAGACTGCCACCTTCTAGGAGCTCATATGGTAGTTTTTTATCTGTCCCATATATAATGAAATGTGGTATGTCATCTATGGATTTATTTATAGAGCCATTAATTGAGGCTTCTACTCTGGGAATCCAATCATCCAAGCTTGCATAATTTTCATGAAGTATGTGTCGTAGTACATCTGATACTTTTTTGTTTTGTCTCTACTAACCCATTAGATGCTGGATGATAGGCTAAAATGTTAACCTTTTTGATATTGTATTGTTTACATATTTCTTGTAAGATATCAAATTTAAATTCTCCTCCATTATCACTTATTAGTACCTTTGGGGTAGTAAAGCAACATATCACTATCTATTATTGCCTTTGCTACTGTCTCTGCTGTTTTATCTTTAATTGGGGCCATAATTACATAACGGAAAAAATGATCCGTTGCTACGAATAGGTATTGGTTATTATTGTATGATAATGTCATCTTGAGTAAATCAACCCTGACAACGTCCCATGGTTGACGTGGTACAGGGTGATTACCCATCGGTACAGGTGAAATTGGGTATCCTTTATTTTTTTGCACATGATTCACATCTGTCTGTATGATTGTTTATATCTTTTCGTAATGATGGCCAGTAATATAACAACTGGGCTTGTTTGAATGTCCTATTCTTTCCAGGATGTCCTGCATGTGGGCTATCGTGTATCATTTGTAATACTTGAGGTATCATGTCATTAGGTACTACCAATAGGTTATTATTTCTTCGGCGTTTTGGTTGTTCTGAGTTGAATTTGTATAGTCCTTACACTTACAAGAAAATATTTACAACTTACACTTACATGAAAATATTTACAAAATGCCTTCACTATGTACAGCACTGAGTGCGGCACACAGGCAGAGTGTGGCACAGCGAGCGTGAGGGGGGAAGCGAGTGAGTGTAAGGCCTTGACAGCCTGGAGGATGGTAGAGGAACAGTTACCTTACATGCCTGCCAATTTTCACCCGCGAATCTTGAAAAATGCAGTCACAGTGAAGTTTTTTATTTTAAACCGTTTTAAAATGGTACTGGCACTGGCCGCAGAATTATGTCAGACCGTTTTAAAATGGCACTGGCACGGTGCAGGTTAATGGTCATAATCCTGAAGGTGTATTAGACCAGCAAGAATCGATAATTATGAAACCCAAAATAATGATATGAAATATTTGCATCTATCTCATATCAATATTAAGTTATTATTCATGATTATGAAACACAATAAGTAATAAAGAATACATCAGTATTCATGGATAGTACCAGGACAAATACTTTCATCTATACATCACATGTAGGCTCATTACTATACTACTACAAAATAATCAAATACTTATCAAATTTATGTAAAAAAATACATACAAGGAGAAATTAGATATTTACTGGTCCTGAGCAAAAGAAAAAATACACATTTATATAAATGTAACCTCCTCCTGCGGATCACAAATATGTAAAAGTGCATTGACATATATACATATGTAAAAAACCATATCCCTATATACAAATAAAGGTGAAAAAAATAAAAAAAAATATATATATATATATAATAAATACCGAAACCACAATTAAGTTCATAAAATAGATCACAACTCTCTGAGCAGTCTTGTCTCTTTCAGGAAAGTCATCAATTTATCAGTCACACCAACGTCCCCATCACCCAAGACAGAATCAAGTGTGAAAGGGAGCACATTTGTCCTACAGTAGGCAGCCAGAGAAGTACGTTCCCTAGCATACCTACTGCAGTACAAAAGGATGTGACTAATTGATAACACCGCATCACGGGTGGTACATCGCAGCAGAAACTGTCTGTTAATATGTGGTAACATATGTGTCAACAAGGTGGAATTCATGCGTAGGCGGGCTAAAGCGACCTCCTCCCTCCTTTTTTTTCGGGAGGAACTGGACCAGTCACATATGGTCCTTTTGACTGATGGAATAGCCAGGTCAGTCCACTGACTTTGCCACAGAAGATTAATTGATTTCTTTCCGAAAGAGAGACTAGACTGTAGCTCACGAGGAACGTCCCAAGTCTCCTCGAGTACTACAGCCAATTTAGCTAGTATGTCAGCCTGCTCTTTGCCGTAAATAGCACAATGACCAGGCACCCAGATCAGAGAGAAGGATTTAGCACATGTGTGCAGCATATTGATAATGCGGCCCCAGACCTCATGTGAATCAGTCCTACATGAATTAATTGCCCGCAGGGCGGACTTAGAGTCCGAGAAAATTGACAAAATTATCGTGATGTGAATGCAAAGCAAAGTCTATAGCTTGATCTATGGCAAATAATTCGGCAGTAAATACAGACGTATGGGTGGGTAAACGAAAATGGATGCGGCACTCAGTAGACCATACTCTCGCACCCACACATTCATCCAGCTTAGAGCCATCGGTGTATAAATGGAATGACGCTAGGTGTCTAATGAGGATCATCCGGATCAACTGTCATACCTCCACCTCCGACACCTTGTACTTTGCAACGGGGAGCCAGTCAGTGTTGAATGTGGTAGCAAGTGATTCCCAAGGCACTACTTGTGATGTTAAAACCTGATCCTCATTAAAAAGATCGTACCCTAATGCCTCACAGAGGAAGTGAAGCCTCACAGCCACCGGCTTGAGGGCCGCATACAGCAGGTATTCCCACTGGAGGAGGATCTGACAAGTCAGAAGGCCAAGTGGCCGTTTACTGTGGGTGGTGACACCGTAAGAAAATAACAGGTGGTCATGTCATAGACGGAGGAGAGGCACATTAGCCTCCACTTCCAACCACTCCACACTGGTACATCGAAGGGCTTCGAGACATTCTCGCAAGCACATGTTCTGAAGCACATCAAGTCTATGGAGGAGAGCATCCGATGCCGATCCATACACTTGTGAGCCATAGTCAAGCTTAGAATGGATAAGGGACTTATACACCATCAATAAAGACATTCTTTCTGCTCTCCATGATTTACCAGAAAGAAACTTAAGGTCGTTTACTTTTTTACTAAAGAAGCAAGAAAATAATTAATATGTGTTCTCCAACTGAGCCTACTGTCAAAATGTAGACCCAGGAATCTTCGTGAATTTTGGAAAGGTATCAGCTGATTATCTAAAGTTAAATGCAAAGGAGGTGCATTAAATTTATGAGTAAAAACAACACGACACACTTAGGGACATAAAATATTAATACCCACTCCAGGGTCCAACACTGAACTGATTCAAGTGCCAGTTGCATCTGCTGTGCCAAGGATTATACATTGTGAAAAGAGTGCCTCATTGCACAATCATCAACATAGAGTGAGTATCTAATCGTCCTGGGGATGGAAGCAGACGACAGAATGTCATTAATGGCAATGCTGAACAAAGTAGGGCTAAGCACACTTCCTTGTGGTACTCCATTCTCTTGGACAAGTATGTCCAAAGTTAGGTTACAGGGTAACCTGACAGAAAACGCTCTGTCAGTAAGGAATTTCTGAAGGAAAATGGGCAAATTACCTCTTAAACCATAAGCGTACAGTTTACATAGTATTCCGTTTCGCCAGGTCATATTTAAGCCTTACGAATATCCAGAAAAACTCCTATCATGAAAACGGGATTAGCAAAAGCCTCAGCTATGCACTGCTCCAGGTGCACTAAATGATCCAGAGTGGACCTGTACTTACAGAATCCACTCTGTTGATCATTTAACACACCCTTCAACTCTCAAACAAAAAGTAACCTCTTATTAACCATACATTCAAAGACCTTACACAGACAGTCAGTCAGCGCAACAGGTCAAAATGAGCTGGGATTAATAAGGCGACCGTCCCGGCAAGATATTGGTATGATGTGCGCGTAGTGCCATGAGTTTGGGAACATGCGAGATGCCCAAATCTCATTGTACACCGCTAACAGCTTGCTCAGGTTGGCCTGAGTAAGATGCTGAATCACACCGTACGTAATGGTGAATGGACCGGGACTGGAGCCTTTACAGGATTTTAAGGCAAGGAGAAGTTCATCTAATGTAAATTCAGAGTTATAGCTGGTATCTCTGTCTTCCATGGCAAAGTCTAAGTTTTGCAGCTCAGCCATACACTTATGGTGTAGAAAGCAAGGATCGTAGTTGGCTGAGCTGCTTACCTGGGCAAAATGGTCGGCTATAGTATTGGCAATGTCCACGGGATCGTCAATGACATTCCCGGCCACCTCAAGTGTGGTAATTGGTGACTGGGTGTACTTGTTGTTGAGTACATTTATTGTGGACCAGGCCTGACTAAGGGGGGTGGAGCAATTCACTGTGGACACAAAACTACGCCAGTTATTCCGTTTTGCCTATTTAATTGTCCTCCTTGCCTCGGCCTTAGCCGCTTTGTAGGCAATAAAATTTGATTCTGTTGGCTGTTTCTCAAACATCCTGTATCTCCTGTTGCACTTAGTGAGTGTTTGTCAGCAATCTGGTGTCCACCACGAAACTCTACGCTTGTTTGGAATTGTAGATGTCTTGGGAATAGCAGTCTCAGCTGTGTGTATAATGGAAGTCTGTAGGTGTGCAACTTTCTCATCAATGTTATCTCCCAATATATCTAGATTGGTGACCCTTGAGAAGTACCCCCAATCTGCTTTCTTAAAGTTAAATTTAGGTGGTGGAGGAGTCTGAGAATCATTGCGTGCATAAGAAAGAAAGATTGGAAAATGATCGCTACCCATCGAGTCATCATGTGGGTCCCAAGAGGTGCTAGTGTGTATATCGGGAGATCACCAGGACAAATCTATACATGATATATTGCCAGCGCGGTCGTCTACACGAGTCGCTCTACCATTGTTTAGAGGACAGAGGTTTGACTGTAATATTAGGTCGGCTACTTGCTCCCTCCTACCATCACTCCTCAAGCTTCTCCACTGACAGTGATGAGCATTGAAATAGCCTAAAATTAATTTACGACCTGGAAGTTGATGGGCTATTGAAGTGAAAGCATCGCCATGAATGGGACCACAGAGAGGACAGTAGATAGAGCAAATAGACAGATACGTGTTATTAAATTTTACTCTGCACACGACAGCTTCCAGAATAGAATTTAGAACCACTTCTGTTTGTGTGATTTGTGTGTGTACATGGCAACTCCATGAGCATCATATCTTCTATACGAATGGTAGTGTTTGAACTGTGGAGGATCAGGATGATCCATCAAGCACGTCTCCTGTAAACAGACAATGTCTGGCCTGTGTATAGATAGCAAAATTGCTATATTGTGGACTTTATTCCCAAGAGTCCTCCAATTCCATTGTAACACAGTAAATGTGGCGGTTTAAGATTTACGAGAGGGGCCAGTGAGCTTAGGTTTTTTATGCCACCCGCCACCAGGCAAGTGACTACCGATGCACCTATCCCAGTGCTTACTAATGGAAACCTCCATACATTGCTTGTCAATAACTGGGCTCCCAGAGCCCCCTGAGGAAGAGCTAACCCTTCTCTCCCTCGCTGGACCAGGAGCAGGAAGGACATGAGGACGTGTCTTTGAAAGAGTGGTGAAGGTATTCTCATCAGCCTTGTCAGACTTAGCTTTAGGCTTAACTGACAGAGGTAATAGCAGTATGCGAGTATGAAGTAGTTTCAGGGATGTCAGTTTCAGAGCTGGAGTGGACAGGGGGCTGAGATGGAGAAGTAGAGTGAGTGGCAAGAGGAACAGGTTCAGGGTCAGCCTGTTTTTCAACAGAGCACATCACGAGACGGGACATCACCACCGACACATAGGAACTATTCGGTGTGGGAGTTGCATGCAACTCCTTCACCTTCTTCCTAGCTTCGTAGTAGGAAATGCCCTCAGTTGCCTTCACTGTGCAGACCTCTTTCTCCTCCTTCCACTTGGGACAGTCCCTAGAGGAAGTGGAGTGAGTACTCTTGTAGTGAAAGCAACATACTGTCTCGGATGTGCAACGTTCCACATCATGACCCTGGCTTGCACACTTGCCGCACATTGGCTGAGAATCCCAACAAGCCTTGTCACTATGCCCATAAATCTGGCATCTGGAGCAGCAAAGGGGATTTAGAATATAAGGTCGTACATTTACAATTTCGTATCCCACTTTGATATTACTGGGAAGAGACACTTTTCCAAAAGTCAAGACTATCATGGCAGTCTTCGTCCTTATGCTTTCCGTGAAACGATTTATGAATCAGGCATTACTTACGTCCTGCTGAACAAGTTCCCGTATGATCTCGTCCTCTTCCATAACCATGAGATCCCTGCAGGTGATGACACCTTTGCAGGAATTCATGGAATGCGGGATCCTCGGCTCGACATCATATTCGTGGAACTTACGCAGTTTAAGCAAGTCTTCAACCTGGGAGGAGTTGAAGGTTTTGATAAGCAGGTCTCCATTTGCAAGTTTTTTTTAACCTGTTCTACCTCCCTAGCACAGTAATCAACATTACTTTCTTAATGATGAAAGGATTGATACTGTTCAAGGGAGTGGAACCGATAGCATGGAGTGCGACAAACTGTACATAATTTACGCTAATGTCGAGAGCAGTACGAGTCTGGGGCCGTTCAGTCAGGGCGTGGTCAGTTCGTGGTACTGTAATAGGTTTGTCAGGACCACCTCCCCCGCTGAAGGGGGGAAAGCGGTAGGGGGATCCGACATAGTAACCCCCCCCCTAACGGGGGAAGTGGAAATAAGGAGAAAAGATGAACAAGGGACAAACAACCCGGGATCAAAAACCTAAGGCTAAAATTGCCCTCTTAAACCAGTTCAGGGAGGCCCGACCGTGTTAATTCAAGCCCCAGAGCGATCAGTGGGGGGGACCCTCCGTGGGCAGCAAGCAAAGGTAATCTCAGTATATCGGTACAGACACCTACTGTTCCAAACTAACAGGGAGGGAAGGAAAATGAGAAACAACTAGCCTAACGTCACCAGAAGGGTGGGAAAAAAAAAAAAAAAAAGAAGCTAATGCCGGTGGGCAGCCCTAGAAAGCTGAAGGAGGGCTCAGAAGAAAACACGTCTGCACCCACCACGGCAATGCCTAAAAGTGAGAGCATGTAGAAAGTGAAAAAAAAAAAAAAAATGGGTATATGGAGACACCTGGCAGTTCCCTGTAGTAAGTCCACGTATCTTTATGAATGAATCGATCAGAACCTAGAGCCTGTAAGGTGGACCGTGATTGGTTGAACTTTTGAGTGGTGGTGGAGCAGATATTCTCATCATATTATACGTAAATCAAGTTTAATAACTTATAAGTGGCACGAAGCAATGTATAGAGAATACTACAGTGTTTAATGCCTGAACTTGGAGTATAATAGAGTAATAAGCGTCAGCAATCTGTAAAACGTAACTGGCAACACAGTACACAAGAGCAGCATATCAGTTGGTAGTCTCGTTTATTCATAATATTCGAAGCAGTGGAAACGAAGTCTAGTGAATCAGATTAATAGATGTTGACCTCTAATGAAGAGAACCGGCAATGCTTGCTTTAACGAATGTAATATTGGTATTACATTTCATCAGTGTCAAGGGTTATTATGCTCTATGATACATGATATATGTTAATATGCATAGGCAGTAAATTAATACTAAACTATTTGTTTTTCTTACTACCTTTTATATTTCACCAAATATATTGAAATAAGAAGAGCGAAGACTGTACTAAACCACTAAGAACTTGCGAAGGAAATAGACACGGACAGCAAGCATGAGGAAAAAAGAAAGAAACGAAGGACAGTTGAAGAGTTGAAACGGATTGATTCGGGACCAAAGGGGTGCCAAAACCCTTTAAGTATCGCCCACGTCTCTGCAGACAATATCCCCTCACGGGGCTCATTCTCAGTATAAATGCATTGCATTAGAAGCAAAAAATATAGTAAGATAATTAGCAACATTCGTATATTATGATATGGTTACCGTAAAATTCTTCCTAGCAGCTCCACTTTACTACTTTCACGTCCACGAGGTGCATAAGACATCGTTCTTTAACATCAAACAGAGACTAGGTAACTAAATATTCAATTGTAATTTGCAGCACCAAACCAACACCGATCCCTCCCCTACAGTGTTTGGAGGAGATGGTAGGAAAGAGACAGCGATGAAGACAGTGGAATGAAGAGGCTACCAAATGGGTAACTAGCGTCAATTAACGCTGGCAGCCGTAGGTTTTTTTTCCCTCGTTTTAATACATAATTATGTTGCTTGACGTTAGTCAGTCCCCGGATGTAGGTTAAGTTGTTATGCCCCGTCCACACTCCAGCCTATGGCAGTAACTGGTGGACTGTGCCCTCATTGGTCACAGTCTGTCATGCATGACTGATGTTGTCCAAACTGCTGAGTAGTTGGTCAGGCAGTAAAGTCGACCAGTAGTCAGTAGGTGGTCGGCAGCAATGGAGTGCGATATGACCATGCGCAACACAGTTGAAAAGAAGGAGAATTAACTCAGTATAGCATATAAATTGTTGCAGTTGTAAAAAAATGGAAACAATGAAGAGTGTAGAAAAACAATATGATTAAAGAGGCAACTTCCTGAGGATGGCAGGGTCCTGGCTCATGCCCTGCGCCAGACCACCGGGAAATGTCTGATGATTTCCCTCAACTACGGGCACTGGCTGTCCGCTGGTTTGCCCATCAAAGTGACCACAATGTGTTCGATGACAGGGTTTAAGAGCATATGCTTGCTTTGACTTTATTTGTGTATCGCATACCGGCATCTCTATCGATTACCAGGATGTTTACCGTGTGGGATATACCTGTGAGATGAGCAAGATGCTGATTCCAACAAATATCTCACAACGGTTTTATCTCCTTTTATCTTTTCCAAGAAAATTAATCGAAATCATTAAATAGGACATGTTTTCTAATGTGGTGAAAATGAATACAGGGATGGCATGTTAATCAGTTATGAGAGGTTGTTTTTGCCTAACATATATTTGTCACTAATGTTGATAATGTTTCAACCCTACTAGCCTATATCTCATCATCGGTAAGCATAGAACAAATTCATAATAATTTCCAGTAAGTTTATTTCCTGACAAAATATTCATTCCTCATAACATTATGAAAAAATGTTCCCTCCAAAATAAGGTGTGATCTATATATGACAAATAAATAATACTCCAGTTTTATTCGGAAAATTGTCCAGACGAATATAATATCATAACAGCATCACTGGATGAAATTAACTCAAAAAATATGTCACTTTAATGACACTCAGTATTGTGTCCAGAGACCATTGCTGGTAATCACACCGTGAAGGCGGTCAGGTAGTGACGCCACATGATTGTGAGTGATGTGAGACTCTCCTGAGGACCTCCGACTCCCTCATCATGTGACACAAGAGTCGCTGTGGCGTCCTTTCCTCGTTGGGCTCCCAAACATTAACAATAATGGCCCAAACGTTCTCAACTGGATTTAGGTCAGGCTGTTGCTAGGTCAAGGCAAAAGTTCTACATGGCGCTGATCCTCAAACCATGTTCACACAACTCTCACTGTGTGCACGGGACAATTATCGTGCACGAAAATGATGTTCTCAGGTTACAGAAGGGTGTATGCACGGACAGTAGGCAGCATCACCTCCTGTAGCATCTCTAGAGACTGCACAGACCTGAACCACCCCTCTGTCTCTGTGACCTCACCAACACCATGGAGACCAATCCACCCCCATACGTTACATGTTACGTGACCACACCGTGCCTCTCTCTCTCTCTCTCTATTTAACCATATATATATATATATATATATATATATATATATATATATATATATATATATATATATATCTCTGCCTATCTTTATCTATCTATTATTCTATCAATCTATCTTTCTATCTATCTATATCTGTATCAGTCTATCTATTTATCTATCTAATATATATATATATATATATATATATATATATATATATATATATATATATATATATATATATATATATATATATATATATAAATTCATTCAGCTACAAATTGTTATAAGTACCGCAAAGCAGTAAGACCACTTGCTTGAATTATTTGATATTCATGAACATTTGGTAAATTGTACTGTTTCAGTTTCATTGTGACTTACCTCGTGTTGTTAAGCCTGTAGCAATGAAGGTTCCCATGGCAGGCTGAAGAGGTCTTCTCATCAGAGAAGATGTCTCTCCCCCAGTAGTCCAGGTAAGGAAGCAAATACAGTACTGACCGTGTACTGTTAGTGATGTGGCCATGAGAGACAGACAGGAAGAGAGAGAGAGAGAGAGAGAGAGAGAGAGAGAGAGAGAGAGAGAGAGAGAGAGAGAATTTTTATTTAACACAGATAATCTGTAATCAAATAAATAAATGTTATGGAGTAAATATTACAGTACAAAGACAGAAAATGAAGTCATTAATGTGTACTATTTATAAAAACTGACAAGGACATCATGTTTTATAGTTACCTTCGGGACCACATCTACACATAGGCACGGAGTGGTCATGTAACATGTGACGTGCCGGTGGATTGGTCTCCATGGTGTTGGTGAGGTCACAGAGACAGAGGGATGGTTCAGGGAGGAGCAGTATCTAGAGATACTAGAGGAGGTGATGCTGCCTACTGTCCGTGCATAGATCCTTCAGCATCCTAAGAACATCATTTTCGTGCACGATGATTGTCCCGTCCACACAGCGAGAGTTGTGTGAACATGGTTTGAGGATCAGCGCCACGTAGAACTTTTGCCTTGGCCTAGCAACAACCCTGACCTAAATCCCATTGAGAACGTTTGGGCCATTATTGTTAATGTTTGGGAGCCCAACGAGGAAAGGACGCCACAGCGACTCTTGCGTCACATGATGAGGGAATAAGAGATCCTCAGGAGAAAGCCTCACATCACTCACAAACATGTGGCGTCACTACTGACTTCCTTCACGGTGTGATTTTTTTTTTATGCTAGGAAGAAGGAACCAAAGGTCATGAGCCCGCAAAAACTGTTCCTTCCAGGAGAAGAACAAAATGCAAAACAGAGTCAAATTCAAGATCCGATCATTTTGAGATGCCTGGACACACTGCATTTGAAAGACTGAAGATCATAGGAAGCAGGAAATACAAACAGAGGGAGACAGTTCCAGAGTTGACCTGTTGCATAAATGAAGGACTGGGAGTAACGGTTAACTCTTGCATTAGAGAGTTGGACAGAAAAGGGATGAGAGTTTGCTGCTTGACAGGTGCTACTCGCCTGTCGTAGAGGTGGAGGGATGCATTCAGACAGTTCAGAGGAGCAGCGACCATTGTAGTTGCAATAGAAAAGAGATAAAGATGCAACAGTGCGGTGACGAGACAGAGGTTGAAGGGAGCCAGTAAGAGGAGGAGAGTTAATGAGACGAAAAGCCTTTGACTCAATGCTACTGAGAAAAGCTGTATGTGGAGAACCTCCCCACACATGCTGAGTTGTACTCCACACAGGGGAGGATTAAACCCGTGTATAGAGTCAACATTTGTGCAGGGGTAAAAAAGGAATGGAGTCGGCTTAAGACATCTAATCTCTTGGAAGCAGATTTTACAAGAGATGTAATATGATATTTCCAAGATAAATCCCGAGTGAATGAAACCCCAAGCATGTTCAAGTATGATGCAGGATGAAGCTGAGTATTTTTAAACATTAGTGGGTACACCTGTGGAAGATTTTGTTGGGCTGATAGGTATAAGAACTGAGTCTTTGATGCATTAAAAACAACAAGATGATTTTTACCCCAGTCTGAGATACAAGCCAAGTAAGACATTAGGTGTGCCATAGCCTCATCCATTGTTTGTTGAAGTAACTGCTAAGATGGACGTTGCGGGAACCGAATGGAAAGGTGAAGGATGGAGTCTTCAGCGTACGAGTGGGTAGGGTTAGATGTACGGCTTAGAAGGTCATTGATGAATAAAAGGGAGAGAGTTAGTGATAGGACAGAGCCCTGAGGAACACCACTGATGATAGGTCTAGGAAAAGATCGATGGCCGTCTACAACACCAGCTATAGAACGACCAGAAAGGAAACTATAGATGAAGGCACAAATAAAAGGATAGAAACCATAAAAGGGCAGTTTGGAAATTAAAGATTTATGTCCGACTCGATCGAGAGCCTTTGAGCTGTCAAGTGCAATGGCAAACCTTTCACCAAAGTCCCGAAAGGAGGATGACCAGGAGTCTGAAAGGAAGATAAGAAGATCGCCAGTGGAGCGTCCCTGATGGAACCCATACTGACGATCAGAAAGAAGGTTGTGATAGGAAAGATGCTTGAAAAATTTTTATTAACAATTGACTTGAAAACTTTTGAGATACAATATGTCAAAGCAATTGGACGATAGTTAGAGGGTTGGGAATGGTCACCCTTCTTTGGGACTGGCTGAATGCGAGCAAACTTCCAGCAAGAAGGAAAGGTACAAGTTGATAGACAAAGACGAAAGAGTTTACGTATGCAGGGTGTAAGCACAGAAGCACGGTTCTTGAGAATGTTGCTAATTATCTTACTATATTTTTGCGTTTCTAATGAAATGCATTTATATTGAGAATGAGCCCCGTGAGGGGATATTTTCTGCAGAGACGTGGCCGATACTTAAAGGGTTTTGACACCTCTTTGGTCCCGAAACAATCCGTTTCAACTCTTCAACTGTCCTTTGTTTCTTTCTTTTTTCCTCATGCTTGCTGTCCGTGTCTATTTCCTTCGCAAGTTCTTAGTGGTTTAGTACAGTCTTCGCTCTTCTTATTTCAATATATTTGGTGAAATATAAAAGGTAGTAAGAAAAACAAATAGTTTAGTATTAATTTACTGCCTATGCATATTAACATATATCATGTATCATAGAACATAATAACCCTTGACACTGATGAAATGTAATACCAATATTACATTCGTTAAAGAAACCATTGCCGGTTCTCCTCATTAGAGGTCAACATCTATTAATCTGATTCAATAGACTTTGTTTCCACTGCTTCGAATATTATGAATAAACGAGACTACCAACTGACATGCTCCTCTTGTGTACTGTGTTGCCAGTTACGTTTTACAGATTGCTGACGCTTATTACTCTATTATACTCCACGTTCGATCATTAAACACTGTAGTATTCTCTATACATTGCTTCGTGCCACTTATAAGTTATTAACCTTGATTTACGTATAATATGATGAGAATATTTGTTTCACCACCACTCAAAAGTTCAGCCAATCACGGTCCACCTTACACAGGCTTTAGATTCTGAGCGGTTCATTCATAGAGATACGTGGACTTACTACAGGGAACTACCAGATGTCTCCATATACCCTAATATTTTTTCGTACTTTTTACTTGCTCAACTGTACAGTTGGAGAAATTTCCGCGCGGAACACCGCGTAGAAGGCAGCAGGAGCGGCAAATAATATGATCTGGGCCCCTATTCAAAAACGTTCCTAGGAAAGTCCTAAGAACTGCTCTCAGCTGGGACCGTGTCTTGGGAATCGATTCATAAACACTACCTAGGACGTACATGGCAATTCCTACCCAGGAATTTTCCCAAGTCCCAGACTTAGGAAAAGTGTTAACTGTAGCAATATTTTTTTTTCGAAAATGCAGTTTTTGGCCAAGATAGAGAGATATATTATTTAGTAAAATACTCTAAGTCACAAAATGACTATAGAAATAATGTAGGTGGATTTCTTGATGAATGTAAGTATCTATTTTCCAGTTACATTTTCTTTTTTCTGTGGACGCTAGGCTATCGTGTATTGTAAACATACAGACGGCGCGGGAGCATTCAACCTTCAAGGAGAATGCACCCCGGTGGAACCTCTCGGTTTTCAAACATTCTTTTAAGTCCACTTTCATTGAGTATCCTAGCATCATGCACTGACCCTGGCCACTTGGCCAAACAGTTAATAATTCTGTACTTGGCATCAAAAACAACTTGTACATTAATGCTATGATACCGCTTTCTATTCACATATTCTTCTTCAAACTCTTTAGGGGCTATTATTCTCACATGTGTCCCATCAATTGCTCCAACCACCCCGGGGAAGCCAGCAATCTCCATAAATTCGATTTTTTTCCTTTGTAGTTCTTGGGGGTCTGTGGGGAACTTCAAGAATCTACACATTATTTCACGTCTGTACTGTAGAACGCATTTAATGTCTGTGAGATAACTCTGCTGACTGTAGGCTGTGAGGGTCCCAGATCATCACTGCTGCATAGTTGCATTTTACCTGTGGCCAAATATCTCAACAAAATGATCACTTTCATCTCCGGGGTAAGTGCCTGGTTCCTCTCAGATGGACTTTGCAGGACATCTCTTACCAAGTCGGTAACAAAAATAATTCCTGCACGATCCAAACGATATCTGCTTATCAGTTTTGCATCACTTAATTCATTCAACACGCCCCTACGTGGGCGAAAACTTCTCTGCTGACGCCTCGGAGCTTCTTGTTGTTCAGCCATTTTCAGGTCCTAGGAATATTCCTAAGTCGTAAGTCACCTCCCTGGCTACACCTAAAATCTCCGTGTCTTAGGACCAGTCCTAGGACGTGGGAGCGTTTATAAACAAGTCCTGCGACTTGGGATCAGTTCCTACGACTTGCGACTAGTTCCTAGGTCCCAGGACCTTTTATGCATACGGGCCCTGGTAACAGTTTTGGGGGTAAAGGAAGGGTGGGACGTGCGGGGTAGGTGAGGGATTGGGGGGATAGTGGGGGGTAGCTGTGTGGTGGGAGAGGTGTGAGGCGAGGGATGTGGGGAGGGGGTAGTGGGAGTAGCTGTGTGTTGGGAGGGATTTGAGTGGGGGTAGAGGAGTGCTGGGGAGAGGCTTAGTAGCGATTTAATGTCGTTGCATAATTTGCTTAGATTTTAAATGAATGTGTTTTTATGACTGGGGATCACAGGAAGTAGCAACAAGCTGTAAAGTGATGGTTCATGACATGATGAAAAATGATCAGTTCAGTGATCATGCAAGGCTGTTATAAACACACAGACATCACCAATACGTAACCTTATATAATGAGTCGCCCCCCTTCGGTATCTATAACATCCCTATTGTAACACATAGACTAATATCAGACGTTTACCTCAGATACGTCTCAGAAAAGTTGCTCATTCTTAATTGTAACGTAGATATGTAGTGTATGGAAAATAAAGTATATATAATATTCAATTTCTTCGTTGTTTCAACCATTAGCATTTTTCACCGCAAAAGGCATTAAAATATGTCAGATTTTAAGACAAATGCACATTTATTAGCTTTCAATGTGAATTTGATATATGTCCTAAATCGTAAGCACATGCTGGCTGCTTGTCACAGACTAATTTAGCCATAAACCAGACCTAGGCCTTTTCAGGTCAATCAATACCGTCTGTGTGTGTGTGTGTGTGTGTGTGTGTGTGTGTGTGTGTGTGTGTGTGAGTGTGTGTGTTCTTACCTTACCTTACCTAATTGTATCTTTACAGGAATGAGTCAAGCTCGTACTGTCCCGTGTCTTAAACCATATTTATCGTACATATCCTTAAATTTGTGAATTGTTTTGGCACACACTATTTCATTCGGTAGTGCATTCCATTGATCAATTGCTCTGTTTGGGAAACTGAATTTCCTTACGTCTTTATCACCTCTCTTCTTATGCAGTTTTTTGCAGTGTCCTCTTGCTGATGCTTCTCCATATGTTAAGTAATCATTTATGTCTATTTTCTCCTTCCTTGATATGCACTTATATAGCATTATCATGTCACCTCTTTTCCTTCTCTCCTGTAGTGTTGATAGATTCACTTTATTTAGTCTTTCTTCGTAGCTTAGGTCCCTTAAGCTCGGTATCCATCTTGTAGCGGCCCTTTGAACTTTTTCTATCTTGTCTACGTGTTTTTTGAGATGAGGACTCCAGACTAC
>NC_136993.1:15595189-15602689 GCF_032717465.1 Coenobita brevimanus | reverse complement strand
TCATATACCAAATAATATATACAAAAAAGAAATAAGGTAAGTGATAGTGCCATACACCTGGAATTGGCTAATTATCACCTGACAACACCTCACGTGCACTCGTTTGCAAATTTTCCCTCTTTATTTCCCCTTGAAATATGCCGTATAATCTATTCACGTAAAAAAAATATATATAAGAAAGGAAGCGAGAAGCCTAAGTGATATTTACATTCACCTGGAACTACCTAATTTATTATGTATTGTCTAGATTTCCTGCCAATCATTTCATAGCGTATATATTAGCAGCTGTCACCACACTGACATTGGCTGCATTGCACTCCCCCTAGGCCACCACAGCATTCAGTTTACTGTCGTCTTTCAAGGTGAAACCACGTTGGATTCGCACCTGTCCAATTCTGCCACTTTTTAGCCCCATGCAACGGGCCCTGTGACCTCTACCCCTACTAAACCTCGTGTGGAAAGGGGTAAAGGGTTAAGTGACTGCTGTGGAACGTGAACTGGCTAATTTATCAATGAAAATGATGGACAGTGACTATGATCTTTCTGGTGACTAAAACAGTGCAAGTGGAAATGTAAATAATGTGTAAATAATGTGTAAACAGCAAGTGAAAGCAATGAATGTAAATGTAAGTGAAAAGTGGAAAATAGTTTTATAAGTTACTGCAAGTGACAGTGCATAACAGTGTAAATAAAATAGAAATGTAAATAATGTAAATAAAATAGAGAATGTAAATAATGAGTAGTAATATAAGAATACGAGTATATATACTTCGAGTAATGAAAGTGAAAGTTTCACTCTAGCATGTATGAATACTATGAGTAATGAAATTGGAAATGAAAGTGACAGATTTGCTCTCAATGCTAATATACAGGAAGAGAAAGTGAATGCTACGTATTTTACTGAAAGAGAAATTGAATGCCTACAGTGACAATAAACTACTATTACCAAAGGAAACTTATGGATAAAGACTGCAGATGTATAAAAGTGTTATATAGTAATAGAAATATAATCTGTGAGTGTTTTTTTGAATAATAAATGACAGAACACCAGCGGCAAACGAGCGCAAGTGGGAAGGTCATACGCGCTCGTAATTTTCATTGCTTTCACAGTGTTTTTTTTTTTTGGAGTATGGATTCCAAACTATTTGAAAATCATAGAATAGTGTTTCTAGTGATACTATCAGGCTGTAGTAGTCATATTACGGGGTGTTGGGAAGTGTAAAGTGAAGACTTCGTTACCCAACTTCATAGTCTCCACATGTTCTACGGTACTCGACGAAGGCTCACCAAACATCCCAGGAGAAAGCTAAAGGTATGTGCCATATGCATATATAATTATAATATTCTAGGACTAATAACTGAGTTGTGGCAAATATTTTTACAAAGTCTGTCGGAGTGCAAATATCCTACCGGGACACGCAAGTCAAGCCAAAACAACCCCGCGGTTTAAGGGTTAATGGCGATTTAACCTCTCCCTAACACACACCTGCCCCCACCACCACCCCTCCTTTCCCCCCCATCACTCACCTTCCCCACAACTCCCACCCCCTGCTTCACCCCCAGCACTGTTACCAGATCATTTCTGGCTGTTGCTGCTGCTGCCATCTACACAGTGTCCCCCATGGAAATTTCTCCAACAGTACATCTGCAGCAAAGAAAAACGTCGCTGATGTTAAGTTGTACTCTACAATGAGGGTAAATAACTATGGCTACTTAATATGTACTTCCGGACAACCCGGCCACTATCCATTGGAACAGGTAAGGGGGTAATTCTTCTGGGGCTTCTTCTGCTTCTTCTTCATTGAATAATGTAAAACTCAACACTGAACATTTGCAGCTATGTGTGGCTTGGAAACAGAACTTTTCATGTGTATACCTATAGAAATGGTGCTCCTGACTTTGTATTTAACCCGCCCCATCCCGACCACTTTTCCACCACTGACTCCCCCCAATCCCGACGATTTTTGGATTTTTTTTTTTTTGGCTCAAACCTCCGCTTTTGGTGAGAAACATCGAATATTCATAAAGAAATCGCTCACCTGAGGTTTATAATGCTCGATACAGGTAGGAGTACCTCCTTACCTTACTGGGTTTTCTAACAGGCTGGCACCAAAGAAAACGAGTTCTGTGGGAGGATAACTATTTCACACCACTCCTAACGGTATTTATTTATTTACTTGGTACGAATTTATATGTAGTACGAGAGTATCTTGGTTTTCAAGCTGTAATATAGGCATTTTAAGCATTGTTTCACTCACTAACTCATCACCATACCTGACCTTTTATTGCCACATTACCTGATCACCATTTCTGACTGTTTCTTCCTCTTATGCTATGTAAAGTTTGTCCTCCACATTGTCATTGATTGGGGAATCACTCTGGCCCTGAATTTCGTACAGTGGCATGACATGGCTTTACTAGCCAAGTCACTGATAACAGGTGAATTGCTGAGACAATGATGTGCAGGGGGGGGGAGGAGGTCATGCTGGGTAAGCATTGTCCCTGCCTGGCATCTTGTAGAGGAAGGTGTCACGTGTATACATACCAAGAATCACTCGCGAAAATTGAAAATTGTGCAAATTAGGGACCTTGCAATTGATTCGCGTTTATGTACGTCGACGGGATTGGCAGTGACAAAACGTGTGGACGTTAAAGAACGTCGACGGGACGCCGCGGGTTAATGTATAGGCAGCTGCTTAGTTGATGGCATGTTTGTTTTCTGTTTAAAGAGCCCAGTAACATCACTATCTCCGATGTTAGTGAGTCATATTTTGGGTTTCTTATAGACTGTGAATACGTAGTTTTTTTAACTGAGCTAAGAAACTGAGAAGATTCACAATATTGCGCATTTTTTCTAGTTTTTAACCTATCATAACTCGCATGTGCATGGCTCAGTTGACTATATTTGTTTTCATGCACACAAAATCACATGGGGAATATGAATAATAACTTGAAATTAGCAAATCTTTTTTCTTAGCAGTGAGTTTTACTTGCTGTTTTTGCTGCTTCCTGCCCCTCCCTATTAATAGCATTACTGTGCTATTAATACCTCTTCACTACTGCTCCCCAGAATCCCGGAAGATTATTCCCTCCAAGGAAAAAAAAAGAAAGAAACAAGATAACAGAGAGCCAAATTGATTATTTGTTCATTTCAAGATACCTGGACATACTGTGTTTGGAAGACTTGAGGTCATAGGCAGTAGAAATACAGACAGAGGAAGACAGATCCAGAGCTTACCTTTTGCATACATGAAGAACTGGGAGTAATGGTTCACTCTTGCATTAGACAGTTAGACAGAAATAGGAAGAGTTTGTTGCTAGATGGGTGATATGTTCCCACCATAGTGGTGAGGGATGTAAGCAGACAGTTCAGAGAAGCAGTGACTATTGAAGTGGCGATAGAAAAGGGATAAAGAAGAAACAGTGCAGAGAGGAGACAGAGGTTGAAGGAAGCCAGTAAGAGGAGGAAAGTTGATGAGACAAAAAGCTTTTTGACTTCACTTTATTGAGAAGAGCTGCATGTGAGGAGCCTCCCCACACATGATAGTTGTACTCTACACGGGGTAAATAAAACCTGTGTATGAAGTCAGCAACTGTACAGGGGTAAAGAAGGAACTGAGTTGGATTAGCATGCCCAATCCCTTAGAAACAGATTTTCCAAGAGAGGAAATAATGACCTCTCCAAGATAAAAATCGAGAGAATGAAACCTCCTGAATATTTAAAGATGATGCAGGACTGAGTTGGATATTGCTAAAAATTAGAGGACACTATTGGGAAGGACTTCGTCTGTTTGAAAGATGTAAGAACTGAGTTTCTGAAGCATTAAAAACAAGATTGTTTTTACTCCAGTCAGAAATATAAGCCAAGTCAGACATAAGGTGTGCCATAGCCTCATCCATTGCTTGTTGAAGTAACTGCTGAGATTGATGCTGCTTGAAGTCAAGGTTGGAGTCATCAGCATATGAGTGGAAAGGGTTAGATATACAGCTTTGAAGGTCATTGATGAATAAATGGAAGAGAGTTGTTGATAAAACTAAACCCTGAGGAACACCATTATTGATATCTCTAGGAGAAGAATGGTGGCCTTCTAGAACAGCAGCTACAGTACAACGAGGAAGGACGCTAGAGATGACAACACAGAAAGATAGAAATCGTAAGAGAGCAGTTATTAAAGATTTATGCCAGACTCGATCGAAAGCCTATGAGATGTCAAGTGCCATGGCAAGGCTTTCACCAAAGACCGGAAAGGGGGATGACCAGTAGTCTAAAAGGTAGGTGAGAAGATCGCCAGTGGAGTATCCCTAGAGGAATTCACACTGACAATCGGAGAGACGGTTATGATAAAAAAGTTTTTTTTTTTTAATTCAAAAACTTTTGAAATATAGGAAAAAGCAATTACGTGATAGTTAGAGGGCTCGGAATGGTCTCCCTTCTTTGGGACAGGCTGAATAAGATCAAACTTGAAGCAAGAAGGAAAAATACAAGTTGACAGACAAATGTGGAAGAGTTTCCCAGGCAGAGAGTAACGCAGAAGCACAGTTCTTGAAGACAACAGGAGGGACCCCATTAGGTCCATTTGCCTTGTTAGTATTAAGGCCAGTGACGGCAGAAAATAAATCAGTTGAAGAAATTTTAATAAGAGGTGGGAAGTGATGGAGGAACAACACTGGAATCGTCTAAGGTGGAACTGGATGAGAAAGTCTGAGCAAAGAGTTCTGCATTTTCAGTAGAAGAAACAGCTATAGAGCCATCTGGGTGGAAAAGAGGAAGGAAGGATGGTGAGGTGAAGTTGTTTGAAAGGTTTTTCACAAGGTGCCAGAACGAATGGGAGGAATCTGAGTTGGAGAGTTCAGAGCATTTTGTACAAACGAAATTATTTTTTGAAGGGCGAAGAACAGACTTGGCAGGATTCTGGGCAGCAACATGAGATTCAGGGGTGGGGTTGGCTTCAGTACCTTTTGTAGCCCTTCCCTGTTGTGGACAGTGTTAGATCACGGTTGAGTAAACCTTTTTTTTTTTTTTTTTTCATTAGACATAGGATAAGAGAAAAGAATGTAGCCTATGTTTCCATGACCAAGAGAGGAACACTCAGATGGTTCTCGGCCATGGAAGCAACAATCATTCTATGAAAAATCAAAGCAGTACTGCTTGAGGGACCTCCCAATCAGCAGCTCCCAAGTGCCATAGCCACCTCTTCTTGGGAGGGTCCACAGGCCTTACTAGAACAATACGAGAGGTTCAGGTGACAAAGTTCTGATGGGAGGAGCCCAAGAGAGAGAAAAAATTAACAGCATAAGCAGAAGGATTAGTTGTAAGGAAGATGTCAGGTAAGTTGAAACTTTCTTTTAGGCAGTTAGGAATTATGGGTATGATGCTGTACAAGCTGATCCAGCTCAAAAGGATGGGAAAGATGTAGGATTGTTCAGCAGGTAGATCAATGAAAGGAGAGAAGAGCCAAAGCTGGTGGTGAATATTGACATCATCTAGAATGGAGATTTCAGAGAAAGAGAACTTGAGAGCCACTGTGGAGGTTTGCACCCTGAATGGAGAAGCTGTGGTGTCCATCCGGTAGCCAAGTCTGCTCATAATTCCCTGCAACTCGTTGTGGCAAGCTCCCGGGTTTGATCCTCGTAATGCACTGTCGATGACAAGGGTCTGCAGGTTCCCTGGATGGTGTATGTATTGTACTGTACCATAGGACGGCCTCACAGAAGCAGTCGTTTGCCTGTGGTCAAGAGGTCTGTTCGTTCAGACAGACTGGGGTGAAACAACAACAGCATCTTCTACACTCTTTTTGTGTGTGAGGGGGACACCTTTAAGCAGTGGTACCAATATTGGTTGGCAGGTCTGCTACCTATTAAAAGAAAATTAATGTCCCTTAACTCCTTCTCTGTCCAGTGAAAGTAGGAGTATGTACTACTGGGGGAGCTTCAGCCTGCATTAACCGGGTTCACATTTCAAACGAACCTTGAGCTACAGCTGCTACTGTTCTACCAGCTACAGTCTTACATTGAGCGTGGCCCCTTGAAGGTCCGAGATTTTGTCTGGGAAGATGTTTGGCGTTCGTGTGAAGTGTGAGCGTCGCCAGGTAGACAAGAACGCCACCCGCTGCTGCGAGTATAGTTTGTTCATGTACATGCGCCACTCACCACCTGACCCAGACTGCAGGGAATAGTTACATTTCATTAATGCAGAACATACTCAAGGTGCAAAGATTTCATGGTAACTCTTCCTTAATGTTTTGTATTCAGTTATTATTATTATTATTATTATTATTATTTTTATTATTATTATTATTATTATTATTATTATTTATTATTATTATTATTATTATTATTATTATTATTATAATTATTATTATTATATTATCATGATTTTGTTGTTCGTATTATTATTATTATTATTATTATTATTATTATTATTATTATTCCTATTTTTTTGCATCCGATCCGATTCTGGGCATAGGCTTTTAAACGCCCAGTCCCTGAGATCTAACAGCCCTCAAACGTACGACGCACCTGTTTGTCCTGTCACACAGTACCATTGTCCTATGTGTTAATTACATCACTTCGATATCAACAGAGTTTGTGTCACTTACAAAAAAGTTTGAGGTATACTGTGCAAAATAAATCACTAAATAATAGGTGTTAAGATATTCGAAGCCACTTAAATTACTAGACTTTCATCACAGGTACTTCCTACATAATTCCTCTTTTCTGCAATCAGACAATATTTTACTTTGGCAAGGCCTCTCGTTTTTTTTTTTTTTTCTAGTGAAAAGTCTTTCCTTACCTAAAGAAGATCATCAAGACTCGTATTCTCCTCTGTTGAAGAAAGTCCCTAACACCTTTTCCTAAACGACTTATTTCCTTTGTTACACCTTACTGTCCTCTTGTCTGTTACAAACATCCTTTCATTTTCGGCATATTATGCATAAACGACGTACCACCTATATCCAAAATAAATTGCTAGGGAAGAGGTCTTAGGGAGCTTCATTGACGGACGAGAATAAGAACCCAAGAGATAGAAGAAACTAGGTCACTGAGCGTAATGGTTTGAAAGATGCTTTGCATAACATGACGTGGAACACTACGCTTGTCATTCGTGCTTAATCACACTGCTACCAAGCGATCGCTTTTATACTTTTTTTTTTAAATCTTTACCATTAAGATTGTTGATGAAGCGCTTATTTAAATCTTCCACTTGGAAACGCATCTACTGAGCTGTAAAAAATAGCCTGGAAATAGTAAGATTGAACAAATAATAATAATAATAATAATAATAATGATGATGATGATGATGATAATAATAATAATAATAATAATAATAATAATAACCCACTCACTCAATGTAGTGCTGCTCTCGGGTGTCTGCCCTTTCCTCTCCTCCGTCCTTGTTTCCTTCCATCCTCTTGTCTCTCCTTCATTCCTTCCTCCTCCTTCTGCCTACGGGTGACTTTACACTCCCTCTTGTGTCTTTCTTTCCTTCATTCTTTCCTC
>NC_136993.1:15547689-15590189 GCF_032717465.1 Coenobita brevimanus | reverse complement strand
AAGAAGGAAATGAAGGCCATGAGCCCGCATACTGTTCCTTCCAAGAGAAAAAAAAATACAAGACAGAGCCACATTCAAGATACGATCAATTCGAGATGTCTGGACACACTGCGTTTGAAAGACTGGAGATCATAGCTAATAGGAAATACAGACAGAGGGAGACAGTTCCAGGGTTGACCTGTTGCATAAATGAAGGACTGGGAGTAATACTCTACACAGGGGCGGAAAAACCCATGTATAAAGTCAACAACTGTGCAGGAGTAAAGAAGGAACGGAGTCGGCCTAGCACACCTAATATATTGGAAGCAGATTTTACAAGAGATGTAATGTGATCTTTCCAAGACAAGTCCCGAGTGAATGAAACCCCAAGCATGTTCAAGGATGATGCAGGATTAAGCTGATTATTACTTAACATTAGTGGGTAATCATAAGGAAGATTTTGTCGGGTTGATGCATTAAAAACAACAAGATTATTTTTACCCCAGTCAGAGATATAAGCCAAGACAGACATTAGGTGTGCCATAGCCACATCCCTTGTTTGTTGAAGTAACTGCTGAAATGGACGTTGCAGAAACCAAATGGAAAGGTGAAGGGTGGAGTTATGAGCGTTCAAGTGGATAGGGTTAGATGTATAGCTTGGAAGGTCATTGATGAATGAAAAGAAGAAAATTGGTGATAGGACAGAGCCCTGAGGAACAACACTGTTGATAGATCTAGGAGAAGAACGATGGCCGTCTACAACAGCAGCTATAGAACGACCAGAAAGGAAGCTAGAGATGAAGGCACAGATAGAAGGATAGAAACCGTAAGAGGACATCTTGGAAACTAAAGATTTATGCCAGACTTGATCGAAAGCCTTTGAGATGTCAAGTGCAATGGCAAAGCTTTCACCAAAATCCAGAAAGGAGGATGACCAGAAGTCCTAAAGGTAGGTGAGAGGATCGCCAGTGGAGCGTCCCTGACGGAACTCATTCTGACAATCAGAAAGGAGGTTGTGATATGAAAGATGCTTTAAAATTTTTTTATTAAGAAATGACCCACAAACTTTAGAGATACCGGATGTTAAAGGAATTGGATAATTGTTAGAGGGTTGGGAATGGTCACCCTTCTTTGGGACTGGCTGAATGAGAGCAAACTTCCAGCAAGAAGGCAAGGTACAAGTTGATACACAAAGGCGAAAGAGTTTACCTAGGCATGGTGTAAGCACAGAAGCACAGTTCTTGAGAACAATATGAGGGACTCCATCAGGCCCATATGCTTTGTTAGTATTGATGCCTGTGATGGCAGAAAATACATTAACTGAAGAATGTTTAATATCGGCCATGAGGATGTCTGAGGGAGGAAGTGATGGAGGAACAGCACCGGAATCGTCTAAGGTGGAATTGGAGGAGAAAGTCTGAGCGAAGAAATAGCTACAGAACCATCGAAGTAGAAAAGAGGAGGGAAGGATGATGAGGTAAAGTTGTTAGAAAGGTTGGTGGCAAAGTGCCAGAAGGAGTGGGAAGAATTCGAGTTGGAGAGTTGAGAGCATTTATCTATCTATCTATCTATCTATTGCCAGACGCCTCAATCCCGTTTGGGGTGGCCACAAACAAATCGCCTCCAAGTCGCCCTGTCCCCCGCCATTTCACTGCCCTGCTCCCAACTCACACCCCCCTCTCTCATATACCACTCCACCCCATCCCTCCATCTCATCCTCGGCCTCCCCCTCCCTCTTCCCCCCTCCACCTCACTCACATACACTCTCTTCGTCAGTCTTTCCCCCTCCATCCTCTCCACATGGCCAAACCACCTCAGTGTGTTCCTCATAACACTTCCTATCACGTCCACATCAACACCACAACGCTCCTTTATATCCTCATTCGTCAGCCTGTCTCTCCACGTGACTCCACAGGCTCCTCTTAAATAACTCATTTCCACTGCTCTCACTCTTGACTTGTGTCCTTCCAACAATGTCTAAGCTTCACTTCCGTACGTTAGAGTTGGTATCACAATACTGTCATGTAGTAACTTTTTCACTTCCATGCTCACTTCCCTGTTTCTTATCACTGCTTTCAAGGAACCAGCAACCTTTCTTCCCTGCTGTACCCTTTCAAGCACTTCACCCTCCAAACCTCCATCCTTACTCATCACACTACCCAAATATTTAAACGTACTCACATTTTCCAATTCCTCACCATCCAACCTCACTGTACATTCACTAACTTCACCTCTCTCAAAGACCATCACTTTACTCTTCCCTACATTCACCTTTAGGTTCCGTTTCTTACACACTCTCTCAAACTCATCCACCAAGCCTTGCAGCTCCCCTTCGTCTTCACTCAACAACACAGTATCATCTGCAAACAACAGTACAGGGAGTTTCCAAACACTATCCTCTCTCACCAGGGCCACTCCAACATCCACTACCCAACCTTGTACCTCTTTTATTACCCCATCCATGTACAGATTGAACAACCATGGAGACATGACACATCCCTGTTTCAAACCAACTTTCAAAGAGAAAAATTCACTTAGTTCACCATCCACACGCACTGCAGCCTTCGCACCATCGTACATACTCTTCACAGCATTCAACAACTTCCCATCTACTCCATATATTCTTAACACTTTCCACAATCCTTGTCTATCCACCCTGTCATATGCTTTCTCCAAATCCATGAAAGCATTTAGAATGGATGAAATTATTATTAGCAGAACGAAGAACAGACTTAGCATGATTCCAGGCAGAAACATAAAAAGGATGTTATTCAGGGATGGGTTGGCTCTGGTACCTTTTATAGGCCCTTTCCTTGTTGCAGACAGCATTAGAACAAGCGTGGTTAAACCAAGGGTTTCTTACATTAGTCAAAGGATATGAGAAGGAAATGTATGCTTCCATGCCCAAGAGAATAACCTCCATAATGCACAAGGCACGCTCAGATGACTCACGGCCATGGAAGCAATAATCATTCCATGGAAAGTCAAAGAAGTACTGCCTGAGGGCCTCCCAATCTGCTGCTCCAAAATGCCACAGACGACTTTTCTTTGCGGGGTCCACAGGCCGTATCAGAGCGATAGGACAGGTTAGGGTAATAAGGTTGTGATCGGAGGAGTCCAACTGAGAGGAAAAATTAACAGTGTAAGCAGAAGGATTAGTTGTAAGAAGAGGTCAGGTATGTTGGAACACTCTCCAAGGCGGTCAGGGATAGGGGTAGGGTGCTGTACAAGCTGCTCTAGGTCATTAAAGTGTCATGAGTCGGTGTGATTATGTAACTGAATAAACTCGTGACATCAACTTTGGTGGGAAACCGCGAATTCTAGTGGAATCCCAGTATTCATCGCTCAGTTTAACCGCTACATATTCACCCGGTTGGGAGTGTTTCAGAACAATTTTTCACTGTGTCATAAATGATCGTCTATGTGCGAGACATTAGCACTTCCGCAAAGCGATTTATTATGGGCATGTTTCGCTCATTATAGCCATTAGCGATGTGGCCACGACACTCGCCTCTTTCTCACGATTTGAACTCAGTCAAGATTTGAGCGCCATGAAAGCAGGTTGGGCCCAGTGCGTAGCAGTGCCGCCTTTGTCCAGTTCCTGAATTTCCACCGAGCATGATTGGCGAGAGACTTAGCGTGTGCAGTGTCTTTCAAGTAATGCTGCCCAGTCATTCGCTTTGTCCACTTTTCTGACCAGTATTTTCTTTTTGTATTTTCCTAGGCTTAAGAGTTAGCTCTTGAGTGAGCGAGTGAGTGCAATCTCCTTATTTTGAATTCATTTTGAAATGTAACGTAAATTTATTCCTTTGTAATCAATAAATTTTACAGTTCTTTTTCTTCAGCTTAATGTAATGTAAATTCGTGTTTTATTTACCATATTAAGCTTATTTCACTTATAGCTCCTAGTTTGCATAAACGCTTTGCTATTCATAACTGGTACTTAGGCCAGTCCTTTTGTATTAAGCTTAAAATCCGTTGTGCAACTAGGAGTTAATGCATCAGCAAGAACCTGTTATCATTAATAGCATTAGTTATTGGTTGTCAGGGATGAAGTCACTTTCTCCAGAGGCTAACAGTACTAACAAACAGCAATTGTGAGGAATTAGTCTCTGCTGTGTACTGTTGAGAAAGTTCATAAATTCTCGTCTTTAGAGAATCGGCGAAGTAAGCTGGCATAAAGTAATCATTGCTTGATTTTCACAAGACAGTTCATTGTCCTGTTCTCAGTATTATTGAATAAATATCCTTTAATATTGTATATACATTAAAAACCCCGTGACAATTGGCGACCTCATTCCAGGATATTAACTCCTAGCTCTAAAGTTATTCACGAGATAATACTCACTCGTTCATACTTGGGTATTAATCATTAAAGTCTATAGGCACTATCTTACTGGTGATTATTAATTCATTTTTATTAATTTACTATTAGTTGACAGTCAGTTGTTTGTTTAAAATTCTTTCTTTACCAGTTTAATTAGGTAAAACTGGTCACCACTAACCTGTGCCTATATTCTTTATTTTTGATTATTGGCATCTCTCTTTGCAAAAATCGCAGTTAGTACTGAGTCGCTAGTTTATTTAGATTGAATTAGCTTCATGTCTACCAAAATCTATGTACAAGAAGCCAAAGATATGGGGCTTACAGATCCGAAGAAAATTATGGACTTTGTCCTCTCTCGGTTTAATTACGAACAGCAACGTGAGAATGATGTTCGTGAAGAGCATCGAATTCAGCATAAGGAAAGCGAAAAGGAGTGCGAACACGACCGAAAACAACGCGAACTCGAGTTAGAACACGAGCGAAAACAATGCAAACTCGAGTTAGAACATGAATGAGAACAGCGTCAGGAACGAGAGAGAGAATGTCAATACAAGTTACAACAACACGAGAGAGAATGAGAACACGAACGTGCCGAGCGAGAAGCATGCGAAAATCATAAATTTGAAGTGCTGAAGCTCAAGCAAGATTCCTTGGCTTCAGACACATCTGGTGCAGCTGGTCCAAGCTCCACGAGCGCTGTCCCTGCACATGTTATGGCGACCCCACACATCAAGCTTCCCCCATACAAGGAAGGCGAGCGAATCGACCCATACATAGCTCGTTTTGAAGACACGGCTGAACTTTACCAGCTGGATGATGCAACTAACCAGCTTCAGTTTCTTAGCCTGTTTGAGGGCCCTGCCCTCGATATTCTCCACAGAATTCGTGGAGACAATCTCACGTATGAGATGATGAAAGCTGCACTCGTCAAAGGTACGATCTCACAGTTGACGACGCCAAGAGTCAGTTCACGAGGGTGCGTTTACAGGATAGAGACTGCCGTTCAGTTTCTTGACTGGCTTACTGCTTACTTAGATGAGTGGATGGAGAAAGATAAAACTCCTTCCACACGTGAGGGGATAATTGACCTTATGCTGCGCACGCAGCTAGAAAATAATGGCCAAGGTCCAAAACCGCAGAGGAAGGACCAGGGGCAAAACATTCAGAAGCCTGACTGGAAGCAGTACAACAAGTACCCTAAGCAGCAGCAGTATCAGCCACGCAACCGACCGACAGGACAAACCTTTTCACCACAAGCCCCAGTGTATAGGAGGCAGGAGGCGAATGCAGCCTTCATTCCTCAGCAGCAGCACGGTGGTGTCGTCCCTCGCAGTACGGATACTCCCCCACAGTTCTCTAGTCCCACAGCGACAGTGAACCCCCCCTCCACAGATGGCTAATGTTCCATCTCCCCAGGCAGTGATTATGACCTCTCAAGTTTCTAGTTCACAGGGCACCATGTTTGCCGCATCATTTATTCAGTACCCTAATCAGTGGCTAGCTGCTTCCTCCACAGGCCATCCCACAGGTGACAGTGCCTTCCTTGTTCAGCCAGGGTTGTGGGAGACATTCCTGTGAAGGTCCTGAGAGACAATGGGTCCTCAGGTTGCTCTGTCAGGCAGAGTTAGTTCGGCCTGAAGAGTACACAGGTCGACAGATCCAAGCTAACCTTATTGATGGATCAGTGAGATTGTTCCCTGAGGCACGTATCCAGGTGGCATCTCCATTTTACACTGGTACGACACTCGCAGTTTCATGCCAGAACCTTTATTTGACCTAATCATAGGCAATATTTCCGGTGCCAAGTATAGTTGCACCAAAGATGATGCTACTCAGACTTCGGCTACAATAACACGAGCCATGCACGAGGCTCCAAACTGTGTCACCCCAGTGACCATTGAATTGCCACAAGATCTGATGTGTAGCCAAGTTATTGTTCAAGAACAACAGTCTGACCCGACACTTGCTGCCATGCGAAAGAAAGAAAAGGGTAGAGTGATAAAGTATTCACGGGGAGGTCAAGCCAAGTTCCTTCGCAAACAAGGACGGCTCTACCGTGAGTCACGAACACCCGAGGGCGAGGTTCGACTGCAGTTTGTCGTTCCTGCCAAGTACCACCAAGCAGTGTTAGAATGGGGTCATTGTTCAGCCTCAGGAGGTCACATGGGCAAAAGGAAGACCAAGGGCCGTATCTGAGCTGACTTTTTCTGGCCAGTGATAGGCGAGAAATAGATAGTTTTGTCCATTCCTGCAATGTTTGTCCATGTACCAATAATCAGAAACATGTCCTTCCTGCGGCATTTGAAACCACACCCGTAATCTCTGAGTCAATTGAGAGACAGGGCAGTGGTGAAGTGGGTGCAGACCTGACGTCTCGCCCATTGGCACCACAGGACACAGTATGTCCAGGGCCTCCACACACATGTGTACTGTAAGTTAAGGGGGAAGTTCGAAAACCCCACAGAGACAGTCCGAGGCTGTGTATGAATTACCTTGTGGAACATCTCGAGCTGTGGGCTTCTCAGAGGATTCCTGGAGAATGCACATTATCCACATGAGTGTTCACACCCACCATGGGTGTTAAAACGTGACCTGCCCGAGATTGCGCAGGGATTCTCAGCTTCCTAATGTTAATCGTAAGTGTTTAACCAGTAAACCAGGTTCCATTAGCGAATCGCAGCGTTTGATATTCTGCACAGACGCCCAGTCTTTTCGCTCATGACCACGTTCCCTGGTTAATTTAGCGAATTGCAGCGTTTGATGTCCTGCACAAACGCCCAGTCTTTTCGCTAATTAAGATTAGGGTTTAACCAGTAAACTGGGTCAGCGTTTGATGTCCTGCAGAAACGCCTTGACCACGTTTCCTGGTTAATAATGTAAATAGTGTACTTTTCGTAACATAAGTACTGATTGCTAGGCAGAGAAAGAGAAATGACACTTTTGATGCTCCACATTGATTGTTTTTGCAGGTGCAGCTGGTGGGTGCAGCATTATCGTGCACATCAGCTGGTCGTCCTTGTCGCATGCTGCTGCCCCTTCTCTTTTGCCTCGTCGTCATTATTTACTATAAATTTGTATTACTTGATTTTACACGTAGGTACTGTTACACCACAACTGTCACACCTACACCGTGTATTGTCAGGACTCCATATTATAATTACAAATCATAATAGATAGATGGATAGATAGATAGACAGACAGATAGAAACAGCAAGATAGGTATTGTGTCTGCGAGAAGCGAGCAATGCTAAACATGCTTACACACTCTAATGCTTGATAGGCACATGACAGCGCCTCGAGACCATACACACACATTCACACATACTCACACACAGGCTTCTAGAACATTTCAACAACAGTGTAACACACGTGACACGACCTCTGCTACACCAGAATTTAGGAAGCAGAGCTCAGAAGAAGACAGGCCATAGAACCAACAGGTAGTAGGGAGAAGGAGGCTAGCAACATGGGCGAGAGGGTGGAAGAGAGAGAGAGAGAGAGAGTGAGACAGGGAGGTTAGCTCGCAGGACTCTATACTTCACTCGTTTGTGAGAGACTTTGTTAATATTCCAAGACAAATAAAAATAGTCCAATACTCATCTTTACCTCTCCTGTCATTGCATGACAAAAAGGAACGAAGATTATCTACTTACAAAACTACTCAAGTATAACAACCGCTCGTCCACGAGTATAGCATATGTATAACTGATCTACAAAACTTCACTACAAGAAGGTACAAAGTTATTGTAAGATATGGTGGCAGCAAAAGTATGAACCTCGTCTACGAATCTACAGTAAATTCCTACAAAATACAAGCTACAAGCCTACCAGTCTACAAGCCTACCAGTCTACCAGTCTACAAGCCCATAAGCCTATGAGTCTACAAGCCTACGAGTCTACGAGTGTACAGTTGATTCTGCATTATCAAGATTAAAAAAAAAAAAGAAATACCTCTTACAACCAACAACTCACAACCAGCTCCTGACAGTATTCTCTCCAACCCCCCCTCCGTCTCCCCGATCATCACGCTGATTTAGAGGTGAAGAGGTCACAGGACGCCTTGCCAGTAGTTTAACAAAATATTGATACAAACAATCTTCCAATTTCTACAACGAACCAACGAACTACAACAATCTACGATCAACTACAAGTAACAACTCTACGAGTCGTCTGTATAATCTTCTACACGCACCTACAAGTAGCGGCAATCTTCATCCCACAACGAGTAAATCACAATAGAAAAGGACCGAGAATACATCGAGAAAGAAAAACAAAACAAACAAACGAAGAGTGAGACACGACTCACAACTCACAACCATCTGACCTCATCCTTCTCTCTCTCCTACCGTTCCCCAACCTCCTCCGCTGATGCAGGAGTGAAGAGGTCAAGAGGACGCGGCAAATACCAAGCCCATATTCACAACAAATCTTACTCACTCACCTTCACTCAAGTTACTCATCGCTACTCAGTTACTCACCACAGCTACCAGTGTGGGAAGTCGACATCACCATACGTTTTTGCTAAGACGACAACACGTCAATCAACCCGTTAAGTCAACGCTATCACCACGTGCAACACCACTCACACCAATTCCACCACGGTAAAAATTAGTGAGTTACATAGTTACTTCATTCATACGATGCACAGTGATAGACAACACATTTTGCACAAATATATAAAACCTGCTGTATAATGACAACTTAAATACATATACCTACTTCAATTATCTTCATAATTCAATCATTAAATACTTACACCAACAATAAATATTCTACACTGTATATAGTCATTCATTTATTATAGCATTTATTTACTACCAACGAGTGTTACCATTTATACCTACATAAAATACGTGTTCCATATATCCAGCTATACATTATTACATCTACAAAGTAATAAAGAAAATATACCATCACAGTTACTCAGTGAGCGATTAAAAGAACTGTATTAAACATTTATTAATTAAAGCTACCTAGTGGAAACAGATAAATTAAGTTACAAGAAAAAAAAAATGGCCAACACAAATGACTTTAGCAAGAATGAACATCTTCCACACAATCGTGAAGACAAAGATTTCCACACAGTGCTGACCCATGTATTGCCCACGATAGGTACAGGTGAACAACAAGTCAGTTTATCTAGTTAATACTGTATATAGTGTATATATATTTTTTATATAAAATAACAAAATATGGGGCTGTATAATCTCATTTTCAGTAATATCTGTGCAATATAAACTAAACCTTAAAAAAAGAGTCCCAAGGGAATTAATCAGCAATTATGCAACCTTGAACAACACAGAAAAAGCGTAGACAAACGAAGAAAAACTATAGAAAATTAATACATATAACAACAACAAAAAAAAGAAATAGAGTAAGATCACATAACAAACAAATGAAAATAAACGTAAGTGTTACTACAAATGCCAAAATACCACATAAACTCCTTCTATAAGTGAAACAAAAAGCAAATTAGTGTTCTCCACAAGCAAGTGGCATGGCACATCATCACATAAACTCCTATACGTGAAACGAAAAGATAATTAGTGTTCTCCACAAGCAAGTGGCATGGCACATCATCACAAACTCCTACCATAAGTGAAACAAAAAGCAAATTGTTGTCTCCACGAGCCATTGGCATGGCACATCATCACTATCATCGACCGCAGCATGACCGGATTCAAAGTGTCAGGACTTCAATTATTACAATTATGTAACTACAAATGATATGTAACAATTATGTAACGACAAACGATTGCATTACATTATACTTCCTACAATTACTAGTATGTAATGGCAAACAGTATGTAACAGTTATGTAACAGTTGCATTAAGAAGAGGTAACTTTTATGTAACTTTAACTACAGTTATAAGGCCAACACAGTTATGTAACAGTTGCATTAACAAAATGTAACTACAATTATAAGACCAGCACAATTATGCATTACCCCAATATTATGTAACAATATTACAATTATTACTACAATGTTACTACAATATTATGTAACAAGTCACACAATAATCATATTGTATTTGTTCAATTATGTATACAACTTGTTTAACATATGATATTACTGAACCATTACAATATTAATATGAATATTATATGTATACAATATTATAATCAATATTATGTACTAATTGATTAACAAATGTCAATAATAATTACTGTCGGAGGACCTCCAGCGTGTGACCGAGCAGTGTCAGGACTCCATATTATAATTACAAATCATAATAGATAGATAGATTGATAGACAGACAGACAGATAGAAGCAGCAAGATAGGTATTGTGTCTGCAAGAATTGAGCAATGCTAAACATGCTTACACACTCTAATACTTGATAAGCACACGACGGCGCCTCGTGACCATACACACACATACACACATACTCACACACAGGCTTCTAGAACATTTCAACAACAGTGTAACACACGTGACACGACCCCTGCTACACCAGAATTTAGGAAGCAGAGCTCAGAAGGAAACAGGTCATAGAACCGACAGGTAGTAGGGAGAAGGAGGCTAGCAACATGGGCGAGAGGGTGGAAGAGAGACAGAGAGAGAGCGAGACAGGGAGGTTAGCTCGCAGGACTCTATACTTCACTCGTGTGTGAGAGACTTTGTTAATATTTCCAAGACGAATAAAAATAGTCCCAAATTCATCTTTACCTCTCCTGTCATTGCATGACAAAAAGGAACGAAGATTATCTACTTACAAAACTACTCAAGTATAACAACCGCCCGTCCACGAGTAAAGTATATGTATGAATGATCTACAAAACTTCACTACAAGAAGATGCAAAGTTATTGTAAGATATTACATACATCACACTACATAACAATTAGTTGTTAATGTAAATGTAGCAAACTTTTCACTCAGTTTGACCTGGGTACAGGATTTTTCACCGTCGTCACGGAGTTTTTCCCTCAAACTTGCTTCTATTAACTTAAATACAAGTTTTTTTTTCACTCACTGGCGACTGTGTCTTTCTCCTGTAGCAGGATAGCACACACACACCACAGTGTGAATCTTGTGTGACTGAGCTGGGATTTATATGTATGCATACTGATTTTTTTTTTTCTGAAAAAAAAAAAAAATTTATGGGGCGTAATGTCACGAGTCGGGGCGATTATGTAATTGAATAAACTCGTGACATCAACTTTGGTGGGAAACCGCGAATTCTAGTGGAATCCCAGTATTTATCACTCAGTTTAACTGCTACGTATTCACCTGGTCGGGAGTGTTTTCGGAACAATTTTTCACTGTGTCACAAATGATCGTCTTTGTGCAAGACATTAGCACTTCCGCTGAGTGATTTATTATGGGCGTGTTTCGCTTATTCTAGCCGTTAGTAATGCGGCCACAACACTCGCCTCTTTCTCACGATTTGAACTCAGTCAAGATTTGAGCACCGTGAAAGCAGGTTGGGCCCAGTGCGTAGCAGTCCCGCCGTTGTCCAGTTCCTAAATTTCCACCTAGCGTGATTGGCAAGAGACTTAGCGTGTGCAGTGTCCTTCCAGTAATGACGCCCAGTCATTCGCTTTGTCCACTTTTCTGACCAGTATTTTCTTTTCGTATTTTCCTAGGCTTAAGAGTTAGCTTTTGAGTGAGCGAGTGAGTGTGATCTCCTTATTTTGAATTCATTTTGAAATGTAATGTAAATTTATTCCTTTGTAATCAATAAATTTAACTTTTTTTTCTTGAGATTAATGTAATGTAAATTCGTGTTTTATTTATCATATTAAGCTTATTTCACTTATAGCTTCTAGTTTGCATAAATGCTTTGCTATTCATAACTGGTACTTAGGCCAGTCCTTTTGTATCAAGCTTAAAATCCGTTGTGCAACCAGGAGTTAATGCATCAGCAAGAACCTGTTATCATTAATAGCATTAGTTATTGGTTGTCAGGGGTGAAGTCACTTTCTCCAGAGGCTAACAGTACTAACAAACAGCAATTGTGAGGAATTAGTCTCTGCTGTGAACTGTTGAGAAAGTTCATAAATTCTCGTCCTTAGGGAATCGGCGAAGTAAGCTGGCATAAAGTAATCATTGCTTGATTTTCACAAGACAATTCATTATCCTGTTCTCAGTATTATTGAATAAATATCCTTTAATATTGTATATACCTTAAAAACCCCGTGACATAAGGATAGAAAAGATTTAGGGTTGTTTACCAGGTGGATCAGTGAAAGGAGAGGAGAGCCAAAAGTGGTGGTGAACATTGAAATCTCCTGGAATGGAGATTTCAGAGAATGGAGAAATGGATAGAATGGGTTCCATTATTGAAGTATGATAGTCGAAGTATTTTTCATTGTCAGTAGAATTAGGAAATAAGTAGACAGCGCATATATATTTAGTCAGAGAATGACAAGAAAGCCTAAGCCAGAGAGTGGAGAATTCAGAAGAATCAAGTTTAGGAACACGAGAGCAAGATAAATCGTAGCTTACATATTCATAACATTCACCTTTGGCTTTGAGATGAGTATAGAGAAAGTAGGAGGAAAAAGAAAAGGGTTTGCTGTCAGATGCCTCAGACAGCTGAGTCTCTGTCAAGAAGAGAAGGTGAGGTTTAGAGGAGGAGCGGTGGTGTTCGACAGAGGGAAACTTAGAGGAACGGGCGCCAATGTTGCAGAAAAGAAGAAGTGAGTCAGACAGTGGTTCCAGGCATCTCTCGGAGTCGTCACCGGGATATATAGATATATATACAGTACAGCATATATTCACATCTATTTATCTATCTATCTATATCTATGTCAATATCTATCTATCTATCTAGAGAGATAGACTGATAGAAAGATAGATGGATTAATAGATAGGTAGACTGATAAATATAATGTGTGTGTGTGTGTGTGTGTGTGTAGGTTGATAAATAATCATAATCACTGACAGTTGACACTCTACCTACCTAAAGCCAGAGGCGTTTATCCACACACACACACACACACACACACACACACACACACACACGCAGAAATGCCTCCTTATCACCTCTCCATCTTTAGTCTCCCGGTCTCTCTCGTCTTCTTCCAACACCTCGCCCACACTCTCACGCATAGTCAGTTTCTCATTCTCCATTTTCTCCATATAACTAAACCATCTCACAGTGTTTCTCATACTTCCCAGCACATCCACATGAATACAGCAACTCTTCTTAAATGCCGCATTTGACTGTCTGTTATCATTATAGATTAAATCGAACCTTCTGTTATGTTCATTTAGAAACTGTCCTGTTCACCATCTATTATTAATCGAAAGGGAAAGCTCTTTGTGATATACTGTTCAGGAGAACAACACAGATTTGAATGTTATGAACATAAACTACAGTTTTAAAAATCTTCTGTACATCAGAATCATAAGCTTTATAATGACTAGACTTTACATAGTAATGACGACTGGGATTTGTGCTTTATTTTTATAGCATGAAAAATTCAGTATCTCTCACACACACACACACACACACACACACACACACACACACACACACACACACACACACACACACAGTTTTATTACAGAAGAAGATTCATGTGCCTAACTCTTCTTTTCATAAAGGTCAGCACAGACAAAAATATTTTTGCCCTGCAGATTATTGTTCAACTTGTAGTAGTTTCCTTTTGGCCATGGGAGACGATATTGCTCACCAAATTGGGTTCTAATAATGTAAAATCCTACCTGATGAGTTTTATGAGTGACAAGCATTACTATAGATTACTACCGCTACCGGAACGCAGACGAACATAGTTATAGGAAGCCCGTCCTACCTAAATATTTAAATAAGTTAAAATACTTAAACTTCGAGCTTACCTGTCTTGGGTGAGGTAAAGAATCAAGCAATTTTATGAGTGAAGACGTCAAGTATAGATAATCCACAGCAAACACCAGTGAGCACTGAGCGATGTCACCGCGAAGCACCCACTCCAGCAAAGCACCCAGCCACACCCTCTGCTTTTCCGCAACGTCCGACAGACCATTCATTTTCACCACCGCCAATAATTTGCTCCTTGTGTCAAGAAAAATGTAATCGTTATATTATCTTCATCAAAACAATTGTTCCAGTCTTCACGCGCTGGTGTCACCGGAATTGTGATTCATTGCAACTTTGGGATGAATAATTAGAGCAAAGAGACCCTAATTAAATACTTTAATTCCCTCCCCATCTGGCCAACTATTTTGTGAGTGAGAAAGAAAGTTAACCAATAGTCAATCTGTCTATTGCCAGACTCCTTAATCCCGTAAGGGGTGGCCACAAACAAAACGCCTCCATGTCGCCCTGTCCCACGCCATGTTACTGCCCGTCTCCTAGCTCACACACCTCTCTCTCATATACCTCTCCATTCCATCCCTCCATCTCATCCTTGGCCTCCCCCTCCCTTTCCCCCCCTCAACCTCACCCACAAACACTTTCCTAGTCAGTCTCTCGCTCTCTATCCTTTCGACATGGTCAAACCACCTCAGTGTGTTTCTTCTAACGCTTCCTATCACATCCACATCCACACCACAATGATCCTTCAATTCCTCATTTGTCAATCTGTCTCTCCAGGTGGCTCCACATGCTCCTCTCAAATAACTCATTTCCACTGCTCTCACTCTTGACTTGTGTCCCTCCAGGAAGGTTTAAGCTTCACTTCCATATGTTAGAGTTGGTATCACAATACTGATACGCAATAACTTTTTCACATCCATGCTCATTTCTCTGTTTCCCATTATTGCTTTCAAAGAACCAGCAACCTTTCTTCCCTCTTGCACCCTTTCAAGCTCTTCACCTTCTAAACTTCCATCGTTACTCATCACACTACCCAAGAACTTAAATGCACCCACATTTGCCATTTCCTCTTCATCCAACCTCACTGTACATTCGGTGACTTCATGTCTCACAAAGACTGTTACTTTACTCTTCCTAACAATCACCTTTAGATTCCATTTCTTACATACTCTCCCACACTCATTCACTAAACCATGCAGTTCTCTTTCGTCTTAACAACACAGTAACATCTGCAAACAACAGTACACGGAGTTTCCACACACTGCCTTCTTTCATTAGGGCTGCTCCAACATCCACTGCTCCATATCTTTTAAAACAACATTCATATGAAGATTGAACAACCACGGCGACATAGCACATTCGTTTCAATTCAAATTTTAAATAGAAAAATTCATTCAGGTCATCATACGCATTGCAGCCTTAACACCCTCATACATAATTTTCATGGCATTCAACGACTTCCCATTTACTCCATATATTCTCAATACTTTCCACATTCCTTGTCTATCCACCCTGTCATATGCTTTCTCCAAATCCATGAAGGCCACATACAACTTCTATTCCTTCCCTAAAAACTTTTCCACTAAAGACCTAAGAATGAATATCTTGATCTACACAACCTCTTCCTTTCCTAAAACCTTCCTGTTCTTCTCCAACTAATTCCTCTGTTATTTCCCCAACTTTGCCAATAAGTATCCTACCATATACTTTTCCTATTACACTAAGAAAACAAATGTCCCCGTGATTACCTCACCCTTTTTTTTCACCATTTCCTTTGTACAGGGGAATAATTATACCTGACTTCCAATCATCCGGGACTTTACCTTCCTCCCAGGCCAATTTGCACATCTTCCACATTCATTCTACTCCTATCTCTCCCCCATTCTTCAGCATCTCACCACACACTCCATCAATTCCTGGGGCTTTCTCCGTTTTGACTTTCTTCATTGCTTCCACAACTTCCATCCTACTGATTTCTTCCTCTCTTCTCACATCCCTCCTTCTCCCAGCCATTCCCCAACCACTTATACTTGCATTACTTTCATTCTCTATGTTTAACAGTTCCTTTAAGTGTTCTCTCCAGCTGCTCACTTTTTCTCACTTCATCTCTGGTAATCTACCATTTTTATATTTCACTCCCCGACTAGCTTCTTTAACACCCTGTCTGACTCTCTTTACCTCTTTCCAGAACATTTTCTTACATTCCTACCACTGCACACCGAAAGTCTTTCCAAATTCCTCATCCTCTCTCTTCTTACTCGATCATACTAATCTTTTCACCTCTCCCTTCCTCTCTACATATAACTCTTTCTGCTGTCTTGAACCTTCCTTCACACCCCTGTTTCTCATCCACTCACTATATGCTTTCATCTTTTGTGCCACAGCTTGTCTCACCTTTTCATTCCACCATGGTGTTCCTTGCACCCTCTTTCGTCCTCTCTTCACCCCACACACCACCTCACTTGCTGCACAGATTTCTCCTGTGAATATCTTGCATACACCTTCCACATTCCCCATCTGCTCCAAATCATATTTACCCAATTGCTCTTTCACTTCTTCCTCATATATTCTGCCTGTTGTCATCCTCTTGTATCATTTCCAACCTCCTTGTAACTACTCCCTCCTATCCTTTCCTTAATCTATTCCTCCACTTCATTTCGACCTGAAACACCACCAAGTGGTGGTCAGAAAGTCCACTCCCCCAACCTCTATATGTTCTTGCAACCATAACACACCTTCTTATTCTGTCATCCACACACACATAATCAGTCATTAGCTTCCGTTCATTCAATTCACCACCCACCCTTCTCATCACTAGCCACTTATACCTGTGGATCATTTTGTGTCTGAAGACGGAATGGTTATCACCAACCCCCTCTTGGCACAAATGTCCACTAGAGCATTGACATTCTCATCGATTTCTGCAGGCACACCGCACTCACCATGTGCTCCATCCATCTGCATATTCCCTATTTTTCCATTCATATCTCCAGTTAGAAACTCTTTCTTATTCTTTTCAAACTTTTCCATGCACACCTTTACATTTATCCAGAACTCTTCTTTCACCCTGCTTGCACGATCTTACGTTGGCGTATACACAGACACACACAATCGCCCACATTTGTAGTCCAACTTTCAATCATACCCACACAGTTCTTGAGCCAACTGATCCATACTCTCTTATATTCTCCTTGCATCTCCTGCACACAAAAATACACACTCCTTCTTTTGTCTTCTCTTTCTCACCCACTCCCGCGCATATATCCCATCCATAATTCCATTCTCTGACACTCAGTTAATCGACATAGAGTACATTCACTTTTACACCCTCAAGCACCTGGACAGTCTCTCTCTCTCTTTCACCTCATCATTTGCACCCTTTACATTCCATGTCACAATCCATACCATGTCCTTTATTTGGTCCTCAGTCATCACCTGTTGGTCAGTTCTGGTCCGAGGCTTCTTGTTCGTATTTTTAGTTTGTTGTTTTCCGGGGAGGGCCACTAACCCTTCGCCAACCCACTTGTTGTCACGTAAGAAACACGTGTTGGTTAGTTATAAGGTTACCACCCAGCGTTGTAAATGATATCCTGGTTTACAAGAAACCTATAGACAAGGTATACTTTATTAATTCCAATAATAATGCTAAATATATCAAATACATGGGTGATACTTTCCTTCAGAAAATGGTGATGGAGTGGATACTTAATTACTAATCGGTTCACACCTCGATTCAGGTTTATTCACCTCTCATTATCACAGAAATCAAATACTGTATTCTCTTCACCAAGCCATTATTCCCATCCAATAATTTCCTACTTGTTCCAGATCTTATACAAAGAAATCTTTTATCCCCATGGTCCTCATTATACTCCCCACATGTCGTCAGGCACCTGAATGTCACGACTTATCACTTGAAGACATTTCCATTACACTATCACGTATAAATCACCACTGACTCTATGCTGCTTCTACAATCACTTTCGAATGACATGGATGAAGATTCATAATAATATCCCCCTTCGTTTTTCACATGACAAATGTTCAACTGGAGTGGTTTGTTTAAACTTTTAACACAAGGGAATAAGAAAGTTTTAAAGACAATGTCTGATCTCTCTCTTCTGCAGTAGAGCGATCCCTATATGAATATATATATATATATATTTTGTACCTAACCAAAAGATCTTTTGTACCTAACTTTGGCATCCATTGAGCCTAAACGGGGTATCCTTTATAAACGAAAATGAATGGATTAATCACACACCATACATAACCAACAAAATCTATAGTGAAATTTTTCTCTTTTAGATAGAACTTAATCATCCTTTGGAAATAATGTAAATTTCAATTTTGATTATTTCAAGAGATAAATAAATTGAATTAGTAAAGAAATTAATAAATCAGAAATAAAAATGATATTCAAACAATGATGAAAGATTGTTTAATCCACAACAAAAGTGAGCACGGCAGGAGGTAATCTCTGTTTGCCGAAAGCTAAATAGACGTTATCACGATTCTTAACCTCAATTTACATCTCTCTTCATTATGTGCCTCCATTTCTTTCTCCATACTATTAACCTTTTCACCAACGCATGCTAAATCATGTTTTACCAGGATTATTATTCCTACTGTAATGACTGTGATCTAACCTAACCTAACTTTTTTTTTTATATATATAAATAACAGAACAGAGGAAGGGAAATCATCATCATCATCATCATCATCCGGATCTCCTTTCCCATCCAAGGGCAGGGAGAGGAAGGAAGGGAAAACAAAAGAATGAAAAAATAAATAAATAAAAATAAAAATAAATAATCCATACACCAGATAACTGGTGTACTGTATTCATAATAAAGTCTGTAAAAGTTGGATTTGAAAAGCTGTAGGTTGAAATTTATGGGGAGACAACTCTGGGGAAGCGAGTTCCAAAGAGATGCAGTTCAGGGAATAAAAAAAATTCTGATAGGCGGAAGTTCTGCAATATGGCAGTGTGACATTTCAGTCATGAGCGCTACCAAATGCTCGTATAGCACAGGGGAAGGCATGGAGAGGTGGCACAAATGATGTAACTTCGTCTGAGCATTTGCCATAAAAGTGTCTATAAAATAATGCAAGGGAAGCAACATTCTTTCTCACCTGTAGGGGGGGGACACAATCTGGCCACACTATGGGGTCGTACTACTACTCTGCGGCCAGGTTGTGTTAAGAAGAATACTGCCACCGTATTCCCTGCGTCTCGTAAAAGGCGACTAAAAGGGGCGGGGTGAGGGGACTAGGGATCCCCTCCTCTGTTTTTTAGTTCCTAAAAAGAGACAGGCCAGAAAAAGGGATGGGGGATTGAGTTATCCCCGTACCCTGAAGATTGGGTCTATGAATGTGCATGGATAGAGTACGATTGAGGATAAAAGTTAGGAGGTTGGGAGAATGTTTGTAAGAACAATGTTGGATGTGTTAGCTATGAGTGAAACGAAGATGAAAGGGAAAGGTGAATCTATGTTTGGAAGTGTGAATGGAAGATTGTCAGGTGTTGATAGAGGAAGGGCATGAGAAGGTGTGGCCTTGTTAGTGAGTCCGGAAGTACAGCAGTGTATGATTTAATAAAAGGAGGTGTCATCGAGACTGATGTGGGTGAAAACGAAATTTGAACGTGAGTTGTGGGTGTTTGTGAGTGCATATGGGCCTGGTAGTGAAAGGGATGAAGAAGAGAGGGAGTCTTTCTGGAATGATGTTGATGGGTCTCTGCAGAGTTTTGGAGCGAATGTGAATGTGGTAATGATGGGAGATCTGAATGCTAGAGTGGGAAATGTAGCAGTTGAAGGTGTAGTTGGTATGCATGGTGTGCCTGGAAGAAATTAAAATGGGGAACGAATGATAGGGATGTGTGATGAGCAAGAGATGGTGATTGGAAATAAGCTGTTCGAGAAGAAAGATATTTATAAGTATACATGGGTGAGACAGGAGGGTGGAATGGTTGTGGATTAAGCATTGATGGACTATGTGTTTGTGTTTAGGAATGTAATAGGAAGATTGTTGGATGTGAGAGTTCTGAGAGGGGAGGGTGGAGGTATATCTGACCACTACCTGGTGGAGGGAAAGTTAAGAGTATGTATGAGATGGATGAGAGCAAGGAGGGTTAGGTGTAGCAGGAAGGTTTTGAAAGTGAGTGAGTTGGATAAAAGAGAGAAAATGATAGAGTATCAGGAGAAATTGAAAGATGAGTGGAACGCAGTGAAAGATCAGGAAAATGGCAGTGTGAAGGAGGAATGACAGTTGTTTAAGAGTGCTGTGGTCGGGTATGCAGAAGAGGTGTGTGGTGTGAGAAGTGTGGGTGGTGGTGTAAGAAAAGGAAGTGAATGGTGGTGCGAGGAAGTAAGTATGGTTGTGGCTGAGAAGAGACATGCATAATTATGAACTGTGGCTGCAGAGGAAGGATGAGGTGTCATATGAGAGGTATAAGGAAAAGAGGAATAGGGCGAGAAGGGCTGTGAGTGATGCTAAAGTGGCAGCAGATGAGAGGTGGGGTAGGCGGTTGACTGAGAATTTTCAACAGAATAAGAAAATGTTCTGGAAGGAGGTTAAAAGGGTGCGAAAGTGAGAGTCTGGGAAGGAAGAGCAAGTAAAAGCAGAGGGTGGAAGGATGTTGAGATGGATGTAGTAAGGAAGAAATGGGCAGAGTATTTTGAAAGACTGTTAAATGTAGAGGAGGAAAGGGTGGCTGAAATTGTGGTGGATGGAAGGGTGCAATGAATAAATGTGTTGGGAGAGTTGAATGATTCTTTGATCACAAAGGAGGAAGCGGAGAAGGCAATAAAGGAGATGAAAACAGGGAAAGCTGCAGGTATGGATGGGTGTGCTGTGGAATGCCTGAAGGATGGTGGAGTGACTATTGTTGACTGGTTAGTAAGATAGTTGAATGTGTGCTTTGTGAAAGGTATGGTGCCAATTGACTGGGCAAGTGCTAGTGTGGTCCGGTTGTATAAAGGCAAGGGTGATAAGTATGAATGTACTAGCTTTAGGGGTATAAGTCTCTTGAGTGTTGTAGGTAAGGTGTATCATTGAGCGTTAACCCTTAGCCGCCGGGAGTTCCCGGCCGCGGCACACAACTCCCTATGGGCGAATTCGAGATTTTGGAAAAAATACCCTTACTTCAAACACTTATATCTGCCAAACTATAATAGCTAGAGAATTCAATGAAAGTTCACAAGACTCATCAACTCTTCCTCTTTCCAATGAAGGTATCCCGAGGTCTCTAGGGGTCCCGTCGATGAGTAAGGATGAATTGAAGACGAATGGTTTTTCACGATTTGGAGCGCGGCTCCGAGCGAGGGCCACTGGCCATGGCATTGGCCCAGCCGGCTAGCCTTGGCAGCACTGATTGGAGTGGTGATGGTAACACTGCCCGAGCGTCCTTGGAATGCGGAATATTCCACTCGTTTTTTCTACTCCTCCTTACTCACCCCCGTGAAAATGAGCCATCACCCGATTCATGTGGCTCACCCAAGGATTTGCCCACACCACCATGCCACTAAGCCCCGTAGGTGTGTGGGAAAAGAAATATCTCGTCGTTTTTCTGTATTCACTTCTTCCACAAATAATCATATTTCTCCTTTTCTAAGACACTTACAACTGCAGTTTACATCACGATTATGGGTAATTGCACTTTGACAAGTAAATGCTGTTGCTCTTTCACGCCTTACCGTAGAGTATGAGGTAATTATTTGTACTGTAAATCAAACCGCTTTGTACTAATCATGGTTACAGTGAAAATCATGTATATGTTTCACACAACTAACATTATTTGTACTTCACATCACAGATACACTGATGCTCATATTTGGCACAATCCCCCTGAGTATTCAGTGATATAATTTAGGTATAGCCAAGCAGGTATTGTTCATTGTGGCCCGCTCACATGTGGTTTTCTTTCAGGTAACATGTATGCAAACTCAAGGTATATCCAATAATTTTCTAACCAATATCCAACAAACAGTATCAACTCCTGTACCGCACTTACTATAAATCACTTATATGCACTTGTAGAACTTATAAAAGACTTATATCTTAGCACTTTCTATAATTCACTTACAATATCACACATTTCACTCATTTATAAAAATACACAAACTTCTGCACTGGTGTACACTATTTACACTTCTCCACATACCTGCTCAGTACTCATACCACTCCTGAAAGGCCTGGTTGTGGAGATTCTGCCCTTGAAGTGATAGGCTGAGGTGTGGGAGAGCGCAAGCAGGCAGCAAGAGTGTGGGGGAAACGGCTCTGCGGCATTTTTTTCCGCAGATGACTGCCAGGTCCGCGTCACTTTCCCGATGTCCTGGGTCATCTTGCACCTCCTCATCGCCGAAATCATCACTCTTGCAGACTGTCCCTTCCTCCTGGAGAAGTCGGAGAGCCCTCTCTGGCATCAGAGAGCGAGTAGGGGTTGGAGGGCGAGAGAGCTCACTCTCCACGTGGTAGCTTTTTTTTCTCCTGAGAGGACATACTCGTGCTGAGTATATGAGAGGAGACAGTACCGTCAAGGGCAAGCCCTATGGCACTATCACTAAGCCCTTTACGTGGCACTAAGGGCTGAACTTTCGCGGGGATTGATGAGGCAATCGGCCCTTCATGCGGTGGAACAGAATTGGACGATGTCAAGGTAGATGACGTGGCTCCTCTCACTACCACTGCCGAGTACAAACTGAACAGCGCAACCGCAGGGTACCTCGGGGTCCTACTTACCCCGTAGGTATCACAGAAAATGGGCCCGCTCTTAAACAGTGGCAGGAAGGTGAGTGCGGTATATCAAGTCAACTGGCTGCCCTGCACGCCCTGAATCCTGTCGTGCATACACGTCAGCCGGCGGATAGGGGTTAATTATGAGACTTAGAGAGGGTATAGAGGGAGTGATTGGTGATGAACAGCGTGGCTTTAGGAGAGGGAGGGGATGCGTGGATCAGGTGTTTGCTGTGAGACAAGTGTGTGAAAAGTATTTAGCGAAAGGCAAGGATGTGTTTTGGGCATTCATGTTTTTTTTTTTTTTTATGCAAGGAAGAAGGAACCAAAGGCCATGAGCCCGCAGTAACAGTTCCCTCCAAGAGAAAAACAAAATACAATAGAGAGCCAAATTCAAGATCCGATCATTTTGAGAAATCGTATGATAGAATTGATAGGGAGGCTTTGTGGACTGTTTTAAGATTGCATGGACTTGATGGTAGGTTACAAAAAGGGGTGAAAAGTTTTTATGTAAATAGTAGAGCGTGTGTAAGAGTGGGAAATGCTGTGAGTGATTGGTTTTCCGTGAAAGTCGGGCTGTGACAGGGATGTTTGATGTCGCCTTGGTTGTTTAATATTTATATGGATGGTGTTGTAAGGGAAGTGAATGCAAGAGTTTTAGGTGGAGGTCTGAGTCTGGTGAATGTTGATGGTGGAGAGTGGAATCTGAAGCAACTGCTGTTTGCAGATGATACTGCACTGGTGGCTGATTCAGAGGAGAGATTGAGACAGTTGGTAGAGGAGTTTGGAAAGGAGGAAATTGAAAGTAAATGAGAATAAGAGTAAAGTGATGAAGAGTGCGAGGTTGGTAGATAGTAGGGGGATGAATATAGTTTTGAATGGTGAGTTGCTTGAGGAGGTAGAGTGTTTTAAATATTTAGGGTCACATGTTGCTGTGGATGGAAGAATAGATGCAGAAATGAAGTTTAGAATGAATGAAGTAGGTAAGGTGCTGGGAGGAATGAAAAAAGTGTTTCGATGTCTTTCACTTAGAACGAATGTAAAGAGAAGGCTGTATGAGGGTGTTGTGGTACCGACTGTGTTATATGGGGCTGAAACATGGAATATGGGTGTAGCAGAGAGGAAAAGTTTGAATTTAATGGAGATGAGGTGTCTGAGGAGTATGTGTGGAGTGACGCGTATGGATCGAGTGCGAAATGATGAAGTGCGAAGGAGAACTGGAGTTGTTCGGGAGATGGCTGGTAGAGTTGAGCAGAGGGTGTTGCAATGGTTTGGGCATATGGATAGAATGGATAATGAGCGATTGGTGAAAAAGGTAACTAGATCTGATGTGAGAGTGTAAGGCTGAGAAGGAGACCACGAATAGGATGGATGGACAGTGTGAAGAGAGTGCTGGATGCGAGAGGGATGTCTGTTGAGCAAGGAAGAGTGGCTGTGCATGACAGAAATAAATGGAGGGAAATTGTGAATGAATAAATGATGACGCAGCCCTGAGGGGATATTCTCCCGCATTTGGTCTGATCAGCTAGTCAGGTCAGGTGCGGGTAAGGGAATGGGTCTATAATGATGTGGCAGGAGTAAACCAGCTCTGCTGTCGGGCCCTGCTGCGGATGTCACTGATTGCACAGCGCAGTTTACCCTTGTGTGGTGTGGTGTGGTGAGGATCTGTCTCTTCTCCCCTTTGGGGCTAAGATGCGAATTAATGTGTTTGAATGGATGAGTAAATGGGGAGTGTGTCGTCCTGTCTCGGCCACCTCCCTTTCCTTGGGGGAAGCAGCCTAGGTATATAGACTGATATTAGACAAACCTAAATGAATAAAAACAGGCTAACCTAACCTACTCCGAACAGATCAACCTTACATAACTTGGACCTTACTGTGAAAGAAAAGAAGTGTTGTTATCGAGTATACTTCAGAAATCTGTTTCCTCATATCAATTATATAAGGGTTGTTCTGCAAACTGACTATGCATTGCCCCAGACATTCCTTCACTGACGGTGTATTGTAAATCGCTCTCCGTTCACGAATCTCTCCCTCATCCCGAAAAACATAACTTGTGAAACATCATCCTTTGCCCCATCAGGTCCTTCTTTCCACCGACTCCTTCGTTACCTCAGTCATATCATCAGCCCTACTTAAACTTACTCTTATCACTGACCCTACAGTACCAAAACACTCCTTTATCACCGATCCGACCACATCTCAACCACTGCTCTGTCTTCCTGTCAAGTTACACCCTCCACTTCGGTAGGAGGGGGGTATTTGTCCAGTATTTTTTTAAACACAATAAAGGAGGAATCAAAGGCCAGAAGCCCGGTATATGATTCCCTCAATAAATAGGTAAATCTGTATTATAATGATCCTATTTCTGTTTTTTGGTTTGTTACTGTAACACAGCACAAATGTTGCATGTAGTGCAAATTTTTCTTAGAGCAAGATATCGTTATAATGGTCCAAATTGAAAAATAAAACAATTTCTAATCCAATCAGGGCACTGGTTTCCGAGTTATGATTCATTTCTGAAGATAGGAAGTGTACTGACGTCGAGCGGAGGCCGCTGAAGGCAGCCTCTCAGCAAATAAATATTAAATAAATAAATATATGAAACAAAAGCATTCTGGGGCCGAATGATAACTGCCCGTCAAAATTTGTTGTTGGCTAAGGTATAAGTTACCTACAAATGAAATCTGAAGACAGTTCGCAGAACCTTATGGAATTCAGCCACCGGTGTTCACAAAAAGCCAATCCCTATTTTTAAAAAAAATATAGCTGCTAGCATTTGGTCATCTTTGATCAAATCCTCTCAGTACCAATAGGCTTGTGCACATCCACTTGTATAGTTGCTATTTATTGAAGGTTTGGTGAAAATTCGTCCTCAACTTTTCGAGATATTTTGGCAAGAGCTACATACTCACACACAGACAAAACTACATTGCTTCGCCTTGCTTAAAACTGGCGATAATAAATGAAAGAGCACTTCATCAGGATCAAGGCTGTGAAAGACAATGTCCTCCACGATCATGCTGTCCAAACAGTCTCCGAAATCGATATTATATTTCAGGAAGGTTTGGAGCGAAAAGAACGAATGATTATATTTACGCCTAAGAGAACCACACTGATTATGATTCATTTACACAATAAGTTTTAAAGACACTCTTCACAACTGGAATCTGGCCGGACCTAGTTCCCAGATACGACTCAGTTTGCTCACAAATAATGAGAGATCCTGAAATTCACCACAACATGACGAAGGAGGTAAATTACAACAAACTGCATGACCCACGTGGACAAACTGGTATAACGTATGTCCCCGACTTCAAAGAACGCGAAAATCAAGATCCCCAAACTTCAAAGATCGACGAAATCAAAATTCTATGCATCTACCAGAATAAGTCACGCATGTTATGATGAGACCGGAAGTGGATCCAACTGGAACAATGCCTGAGGTGATATAAGACCAGACAACCATGGCTGCACTTTTACAAACCAAGTCTTTTATAACTGTGCTGAAACGGGGCACTTCTACACCAGCTGTACCGCCTCCTCCTTGTCCTATACAGTTTGTTTGAAGGCAAGACACTTGGTCGTTAGCAAGGGGTGCAAAGTATGAAATGTTGTTACTGAAGAACCAAGATCACTCCAAGAACCACCCACTGAACCTCCATCCAATGCCCTCCCACAGATTGCTACCAGAAAGACCAGACCCAGCCACCACACAATCTACGCCGAAGCTACTGCTAAACTTAGGTCAGCTGAGTCAGGAACAACTCGAACCCAACAACCGAATATCACTCTGACGGAAACAGATACGTTAAGATGCGACTCTGTGTAGCAGTTGCTAAAACATTCTGGAGAGGACACACGAAGCTGATGGCGAGACAGATCGATCACCTTTTCCACGAAAACGGTCTGTTAACCATCAAAATCAAAATCTTACTTTTCCAAGGACCATCACGGTAATGTCAGTCCCATATACAAGAAAATCGTCATCAAGCAAACCATCAACAAAGACTAAACTCCGAGAAAACCCAAGTGAGAAGATCCCAGCAAACGACCCATCATTGGAACGAGACCCCAGAGTCCATCAACGACATTATCCGAAGATGGCAGAAGTAGACCAGCAGTTCAATAGGCTCCAACCAAGAAATTATTAGATTATCAACGAGAAATGACCTAAGACATCAGTGAAGACCAAAAAGAAGACTTAACACAGAAGATGCGAGAGAAGACTACGCAAAAGATGAAAAGCTTTAGACTTCATTTAAGAAGAACCCAGGCTCTCACAAGACGACTCCCATTCCACAGTACGAATCATCCAAGTTATCAATCAGTGATTAAAATGGAAAGCAAAAGGTCTAATAAAAAAAGTACCCACGTCCATAGAAGAATATCTACATACCACGCTGAGCATGCCAGCAACAGCAGGGGATCTCACATACCAGTGATCAGGACAAACAAGGACTTGTTCTTCCCCTTCTCAATGGAGGAAAATTCTTAAAAAAAAAAAAAAGTGTGTTGGTGCAGAATAGTAGCCGCCACTTCGATGGGCCAACCCCAAGGGACGAACGAGGCATAGGTATACTGGCTGCATCAGCATGGATCTCAGTTCATAGGGTATCCTTCGCAATAACCTGGGGGTTGTACTTAATCTAATTTTCTGTTTAGGGAACGAATAATCATTTCTTCCGTGGCCAAGTTCTTTTTAAATTATAATGGTGTCGCTCGTTCGATTCGTTTATAAAGGTTTCAACATTAGCATCTATCGAATTTTTCAACTTTCTAATTCCAAGTATGATGGGTGCTAAATAGTAGCAGCATGGCTTGGGAATTCTAAATATATATTATGTAATTTAATATAATTTCATTTTGCTTGGTAAAAAGCTATATAAAATTAGTGACTTTTTTACTGTTTTGTTGGATTTCCGATAGTAATGAACTTGTCTTATAAAATACTTCATATGAAAACGTGTGTAAAATTGCCTAAAAATCATGAAAAGTGAATGTAAAGTACTTGCTGCTCTATTATACATTATATTATACTTGCTGATATAATATACATATTTTACTTGCTGATGTATTACACACACACACACACACACACACACACACACACACACACACACACACATATATATATATATATATATATATATATATATATATCATCATCATCATCCGGACCTCCTTTCCCATCCAAGGGCAGGGTGAGGAGTAGCAGTGTCCAGACAGCACAAAATTTGCCCAATCCAAATATGCCACACTTCCATTCACTCATCATTCAAGCCCCCGGAATCCTGGCTCTACCAGTTACGCCAAAAACATTCACCAAATTCTGCAGCTTCACATAAAAGTATCCGATTGAGTCAATCCGGACGCTGCCATGCTCATAAGGGGTGCCAAAATCCCTGATCATGCACTTCTCCTCACAACATTCATGCAGCCAGCTCGATCTCTTGTCAGTTCCCCAGCCTCACCGACTTCCAAACCTCTTTTCCTCAAACACTCATCCACCATATCTCTCCACCTTCTCCTTGGCCTACCTCACCTCCTCCCTCCTTCAAATTCGCTCAGGTAGACCTTTTCACCAATCAATTGTTATCCATTCTTTCCACATGACCATACCATCTCAGGACACTCTCTTCGATTCTGGTGTCCACCGACTTCCTCACTCCACACCTTTCACGAATCACATTATTTCGTATCCTATCCACCCTCTGTACTCCACATACATTCCTCAGCAGTCCCATTTCCACTGCTCTTACTCTTGACTTTTCATTTTCATGCCACACCATAATCTCATAGCCATATGTTAAAGTTGGCACTAACACTCCCTCATGTAAGCCTCGCGCACCTTTTTTTTTTTGTTTATGTGAGGAAGAAGGAACCAAAGGCCATGAGCCCGCAATAAGAGTTCCTTCCAAGAGAAAAACAAAATACAAGAGAGAGCCAAATTCAAGATCCATTCATTTCGAGAAGCCTGGACACACTGCGTTTGAAAGACTGGAGATCATAGGCAGCAGGAAATACAGACAGAGGGAGACAGTTCCAGAGTTGACCTGTTGGTTAAATGAAGGACTGGGAGTAACGGTTAACTCTTGCATTAGAGAGTTGGACAGAAAAGGGATGAGAGTTTGCTGCTAGACGGGTGCAACACTCAAGCCTCTGTTTCTTATATATATATATATATATATATATATATATATATATATATATATATATATATATATATATATATATATATAACCCCAACCATCTCTTGGATATAAACCTTCACCGGCTCAATCCGATTGGAGCGCCGCAATTACCCACTGAACCACCAGGCGCCATTATTTGGTTATATTGTTACCACCCAGCGTCGTAAATTTTTTCCTGGTATACAGGAAACCATTCGGCTTGTCACTCAGTGTAGAGTCACCCTTAGGCAGAAGGAACAGGAAAGAATGAAGGAAAGAAAGACAAAATGTAGGCAGAAAGACGAGGAAAGAATGAAGTAAAAAAGACAGAAGAGGAAGGAAGGAAAGGAGGAAGAAGACGAAAGGTCAAACACCCAAGAGCATCACTACATCAAGTGAGTGGATGGTGAGCTTCCTCACCTACCACAAGTACATATACAACTTGAAAAATTTGCTTCAGCTGCTGCCGTACTTCGTTTCTATTGATTAAAAAATGGTGTATGCAAATCTTCATGCTTTTTAATTTTAACTGGTGCTGCATCATGGTCAAAGTTATACTATTATGGAGTAATGTTAATATGTCATTGGGTTACCTACATCCCCCTCTTTGCAGAGTATTAGCCCCTCTATGGGGACGGTATCATCGGAACCCAGCTCCCACTAATTGTTGCCTAGTTTTCTTCACATCTGGATACACTTGCCTGTGTTGCTCAACGACCTGGAGAAGAACCTGCCGTTGATCATCGTTCTTGGTCAACAATGGATTAAACTCTTAAATCAGTGCTACCTCTCTTTCAGCAAAGTTATTTGCTACCTGTAGTCCCTGGGCGATGAGCTCAGCTTCCTTGTAATCCTCACGACTTTCCCATGTGGGTGGATCGAATTCTGGGAATGAATGAGGAAGGCCAAGATCTTCTTGGTATTACTGGTCACAAAACTTGAAACTGTTTTCTGATTCAGTGATGTTGCCTAAAGTTCAACTGTTGCTCTCTTTGATTGATCTTTGTTTCCTTCTTCGTTAAGAGCCATTATCATTTTTCGTTTCTCTTTAGGGTCAGTAGTTTGTATCAATAAAGGCCAATCCAACGAATTGTTCTGACCAATACAACAAGTGATGACCAAATGCTTTCAAGCAGGCTTGTAAGATAGCCTTATCAGGATAAAGTGACCATTCCTGGAGAATCCTCACAAAGTTTGCTGGAGTTAGAGCTGCTTTTGTTGCCATGAACCATCAGGTATTGCTTCATGATGAGTACAACAAACCGCTTCAGTCCTCGGCCTTGCTTTAGTGTGATGCTTGCCTTATGATGGAAAAGATAGTCTTCGATGCTGTATATAACTTTAGCCATCCATCTGGCATGGTGGCAACCACCAGGGCGCTAAAACCGTGTTCAACGGGGCAGTACACCACCCAAGACAACAATGGACAGTTCCAGCAGTTCTCGATAATCATCACGAGGTTGGCTTTCTTGCAGCTCTTTCATACAAAATGCTGAGCTCATCACATTGCTCACTATCAATCACCGGCATTTCCTCATTGTCATTTAAGGTCTGAAAGCACGTTGTGTCAATAGCATTTCACTTGGCTTTGAACTGCTTGAATATGTGAATGTCGGGACCAGATAATGGTCCAAGGCAAATCGTGAAAGCCTTTTAAACAAGGATCTCAAGAATGTGATGCAGACAAGGCAGGTGGAGGAGATCCTTGTGCAGCGGTTATGAATAAGGGTGCACACCCCTGCCCACTATCCGGAATTGCTGGCAGTGGTGCCGAATGTCATTCCTACCACACGTTCAGATATACGAGTACTGCAGTCATTCAAGGTCTCTCTCTCTCTCTCTCTCTCTCTCTCTCTCTCTCTCTCTCTCTCTCTATGTACTGTATATATATATATATATATATGTGTGTGTGTGTGTGTGTGTGTGTGTGTGTGTGTGTGTGTGTGTGTGTGTGTGTGTGTAATGCAGTCATTCATGGTTTCAGTGATGACATTGACCATGTCCTTTCCTGTCCCTGATTCCAAATTGGGTGCATTCAAAAGCCTTGAAATTCCATCACGTATGGTAAGACGAGAATTGGAAGGCATTCAGTGGCATTTGCTCCTGTTACATCGGGAATTGGTTTCCCATCCCAGTGCACTACAAGTGACACAGTTGGATGGAATGATTTCTTCAGCCATTCTGCAGATTCCCACCGACTCGTGATTCGATCTCGGCGGATACTTTGGCTGTTGATAGTATACATTGTTGAATCTTGTTTACAGGCAGAAATGGTCGCAGAAAGCAGGTGGACTGCAACACGGTCTGAAGTTTTAGTCCAGTCTAAAGCAGTAGCAACTGGAGAAGTGCCAACTGTTTTTCGTGCCCTTTGGCGTTTCAGAGGAGGAGCTGCAGCCGAAAAGGAAGGACCTGCTATATATGTATAATCGGCACCTGTTTCGTCTTCATGACCTGTTGGGCTTTCCTGCAGCTCCACTATTTCCTCTCTTATTGATCGATGATATTCCTCAGGCTCTCCCCTCTCCTGTTCAATCTGTTGTTTGTCCCTGTGTTCGTTCCTTCTGGTGGAGTTTGACATCTATACCCAGCATGGAGCCTTGGCTCCCTCTATTCCTCTGAACCTCAAGAAACTCTTTATCCTCACGATGTTTGATGAGGTCGAAGACATTCGTGTGTGCAATATCAAAAAGATCTTTCATCTGTCCTTGGAAGTTCTTTCTCTTCTTCTACTCTCTTTCTGCATTCCAGCTCTTACTCTTTCCCAACTTTCATCTGTCCTTCTACTCCACTCTTTATAGAGAAATTCAATTTGGGGGATATGATTCCGTGGCTCAGATGCAAGAATGTGAGCTTTCTCCCAGAATCCCCCTAGCTCCTCAGACAGAACACGTGCTGAATCCCTCAGTGTTCGGGTCTGTTCGCATCAGGTAGAAAAGTTGCTCTAACACTCCTCCACAAGGCGGTAACTTACTTCCAAATAGTCTTTCACTTGGTTGGCCACCAAGCCAAATCTTGGTTTTTTTTTGGTATTACTAGAATGTAGCCTCCAATGAAGTAGGCCTAAAGCAAACAGTTTTTTTCAAACAACAAAAAAGATTATCAAAACAATACCTTTGCTTATTAGGCTCAAACTTTGGGTAAGATGCTGCACCAGTAAATATCACCCAATTCGGCTAAAATTTGGTTTCTCAAGAGTTTACACCTAAACTGACAACATACACTTCCAGCAAACAAATTTTTCCTGAAATGATTTTTCCTCCATCGTAATAAGGACCACCTTAGCATATATCTATCTATCTATCTATCTATCTAGAGAGAGATAATGCACCTCTGTTTTAACTTAGTTCACTTGTTGAAATCAACCTAACCAGTGGGAATTGACCTACAATGGCTTCTAAGAAGAGAAAAAGACTAGGGACATTCACGTATATGAGCAACCTAATTGGAACTGGCAGAGTTGTTGCACTCTGAAATCCCAACTCTGCGAGATGTTCTGAGATATAGGCTACTGCTAAGAGAACTAAGTGGCGAGGGTGTGAGAAACTACCCAGCAGCAAGTCTTGCTAAGAACATTCACCATAAAGTGCTTGAAAAACGGGACCGAGCAAACACTTCTTTTGTAACCACCGTAATAAATTCACGAGTCACAAACTTAAGCACGATCCAAGAAAGCTGGGATCAGGTCAAAATCATATCTCTTGTGAGTGGAAAGATAGATGTTAAAGAGGTTTCTGCAGCAAATCTTGACAAATCTCTGCTCTGAATTTGGCTGCCCTGCGGAAGCTGGTTGCATAAAAGAAGCTCACATTAACTGTACATACCCTGAGGGGATGAAGATCCCTGTGAAAGAACTTGCTTTATTAAAGGTCAGTGAGACAAGACAGGTTCTATTGAACCATATCATATTGGCTTGCCAGATCTGCCTGAGCACAACAGACAAGTCAAAAAGCACAAGCGACAAGCAGACGAGAGAAGAAGGCTTGCTGAATGTAAGTGGACACGTAAGCAGGGAGTTTCAGTACCATCAAATGAAATAATTTTCTCTGATGATGAAAATTAAAAACAAATAGCTGATGCTCAAGATGGAAATGAAGAAAGTCTTCCACTTCCAATAAAAAAAAGCCAGAGCATAACACATTAGAAAAAGTTAATGTTGATAGCATCATGTATGCTGTTGGCCAGCATGCCACATCTGCCATCACCACTGCTGTCTTTATGGATGGTGGCTTGATCACTTAACCCTTCTCAGGTAGACCTAGAATTTCGCTTACCACTTAGGTACACCTGGGTCTGTCAGACCCAGCTTTAAAAAAATGTTGTACAGTAGTTTCACACATATTTTATATAATGAATTCCTGAATATCCAACAATGTATTAGGTCTTATTAGTTACAAAACTATGTAAATAAGTTATAATTCATTAGACTCCACATTCTACAAAACATATGAAAAAATGCCAAATTATTTTTATAATTTTTTTTGCAGTCACCATACACGAAAACAAAGAACATTATGAGCCTAGCACTTGTGTCACAGTTTGAGGGATGGAGGACCTTCATTTTGGACATAGTGGATCCCACACAACATATAATCAACTTGCAAACTCACAGTGAAAAATTCTCACTCAGAAATGCAAAAACATAGAGAGACACGAAAGTAACCCCCCTACACCCTGCATGGGTACAAAAAGTTAGGAAGCTATTGAGAAGGACAGGGATTCCAGGCATCTATAAGTTACTGAACTATACCATCGAGAAGATTGCCCGGGTCTGTCAGACTCAGGTGTACCTTGTGGAGGGTTATGAAGATAAGAGATTTGTACTTAAACACAATGAAGTTAAAAGGGTTCAAGAAAACGTTATGAAATCCCTGGATCAGGAAATTTATATCTTTGTAAGAAGTGTGAAATTTACTGCTTCTTCTTTGACGGTCGTCAAGATACAACTAAAGAATTCTGAAAGCAGACACATCAAATCGTCAGTTCTCCAGCATCATGAAAGAAAATAATTATTTTATGTGTCGTGAGCCAGGTGGAAGATACCTCTTCCACTTCACTCCTGAGAAAGGCTCAAAGAGAAAAAAAAAAATGCTGAAATTATTGCTGATAATCTTGTAGATTTCATAAAGAAGAAAGGCAATGATAAAAACCTGCAGGCCATTGGAGGTGATTCTACAAACGTTAACACTGACTAGGAGGGTGGTTCCATGCACTGGATAGAGGTCAAGTTTTGCCGTAATCTGATCGGGTTGGTCTGTGTTCTCCACACTTACGAGTTACCCCTGTGACACTTGATCACAGCAATGGATAGGATGACCTTCTCTAATAAGTGGACAGGTAACATTGGCAAGAGGCTAGACAGTGCTATAGAACTTGACATTGATCCTTCATTCACCAGACTATGAATTGGACAGCCTCTTATTTCACTGACAATGATGTAAAGGATCTCTCTATTGATCAAGCGTACGGGTACAGGATCACACAGGCCATAGGAACTTCTCACAGGTCTGGCCCTTCTTGAATTTGGTTCAGTTAGTCATTCAAGGTGGTTGGCAGCACCAAACAGGCATTATCGCATATGAGTATGAAAACATGTCCTTAAAGGCAAAACCATCAACAACTTAAGACTGATTGGAATACATCACGGGCGTGTGCTACCCCTGCTGGTTCAGCAACAAAGTAAAACACTCTTGAGTGGAAGGCCCACGCCACATCTTGTTTCAGCTGTGGCTAGTTAGGCTGCAAAAGAAGGCTGTAGTGGATGTTGTTTTGTCAACCATCCAGCGCTCAGCATGGTACGCTATCAGCAAAATGACAATCCAGACACTCTTGTGCTCAGACGGCCGTGGGGAGACGAGAGCTGGTGTCCAAAAGATTGTTGGCTTGATGGATGGAGATTATGACACTCTGGTAGATCTTTCTGTACGTCCCAGGAGCATATAGCAATTATAAATTCATTGCGAGAACAAGGAGTGAATGAGAACATTGTAAAACTGCTCAAAAACATATAAATAGGGAACTGCTACATTTAAATTACATACGAACTCAGAAAGATTGAGAAGGCTGTGCGTCAGGGAGATACAATTTCAACAAAGTTATTTACAGCATGCCTAGAAAGTATTTTCAGAGAGCTAGACTAGGAAAACAAAGGAGTGAACATAGACAGAGAAAAGCTAAACCATTTAAGATTTGTAGATGGCATTGTCCTAATCTCAGAAACAGCAGAGATACTGCAAGAAATGTTAAACGACCTGAACAGAAAAAGTCTCAAAGTAGGGCTAAAGATTAACCGGAGTAAAGCTAATGTTCAATCCACAAACACCAAAAAGCGTCATCAGAATAAGCTGGGAAATTCTTGAAGAAGTCGAGGAGTACAGTTACTTAGGACAAATACTAACATAACGAAAGATAATGATAGCGAAATAAAAAGATGCATTACAATTGAATGGAAAGCTTTCAGTAAATATATAGACATTATGAAATGTAGCTTGCCAGTTAGTGTGAAACGAAAAGTATGTAACGAATGTAATATTCCAGCTATGACCTATGGTTGTGAGACCTGCAAACTGACAAAATCGATGGAAAATAAATTAATCCGTTCTCAGATAGCAATGGTAAGGTCAATGTTGGAAATATCTTTAACAGACAGGAAAAGATCAACTTGGATGAGGCAGACTAAAGTCAAAGATATTATATAAGTTATAAAAGAACAGAAATGGAGGTGGGCAGGCAATATAGAAAGAATAAGGGATAACCGACGAAGCAAGAGGCTCACTCATGAACCCTCTCCTTCCTATGGATTTCCTATCATATGTATTAGTTAGTTCCGTGCTGTAAGGTTACTTATCTTAAGAAACTGTGCAGTGCATAGCACGAAGGGGGTCCTGAATACATTCGAGAGGAGTTCCTCATTACTCATCTTGTTTTTGCATGTCAAGAGGCACAGTACACTTCAGTGTTACAGATATCCAATCATATGTCCTATTCTATCCTATGCACTTTTTGTGTTTCTTGAAATTAATTGTCCATTCTGTTTTCTATGTGGTATGTTTGGCAAAGGTGGTGAGGCATTCTTCGTCCAACTATTAGGTTTATTAAGTTATATATGTCATTGTCAGACTTCTCATAAGAGGATCCACTCCCTTCCTCCCTTTTCAGCTGTCTTTCCCATCTCCCTTACCTTCATAATTTTCTCCACCTCCTCGACAAGTTTGCCTAGATTTTCCTTCGTATTTTAACAGACCCTCCCTCCCCAACACACACACACACACACACACACACACACACACACACACACACACACACACACACACACACACACACACACACAAAATCCTCTCATCGCCTGCTTAGCCTTAGCTTCTCATTTAAATGCTTTTCTGCCACTCTCAGATAATATTCCTTTCCATTCCCACTTTAAATTTCCCTCTCCCATTGTCCTTGAATCCATTCAGCAAATTCAGTCCCTCTCTTTCTCACTGCATATTCTCAAAACTTATTGTGCAAAATCCATCAAAGCAGCATTTCTTCTACTTCTCCTTGTGTTAACCCATGTGCATAACTTCCAGTCACCTTTGTTTCCTATTGCATCCATGTCCTTGTATTTGTAATTTCTAAAACTTTGTCACTCCCTCTACATGTGCTGTTTTGTATGGCTGTGCGTGCATCTATTGTACTGTAAGCTATGATGTTTGGTGGTGGTCCTAATCTCAGAGTGAGCCATACTGAAGTTACCTCGGTTATCAGGGAAGAGATGTGACGATTGACAGACTTAGCAAAAGATACAACATTGTTATTATTTTTATAACAGTATTAATTAATGGTGAGTGCAAATATCCATTGATGACCGATCAATCTTATTACTTACCTTCGTAAAGGTGACCCTAGAATCCCCAGACCAGTTATTTCAGTTGTTGTGGATCTTAATCTACCCGAGATGTTACTGTAGGTTTGAATAATGCCTGGATGTGAAGTGTGGACAAACTGTGGATGTTGAGAATGGGAGAGTGTCCTCCCTTTCGAGGCTGATTCAGGTGATGCATGGGCGTGATATGTCATTCCAGCACACAGCAGCAGCAACATACTCGAAGAGGAGTAGCAGTGCCACTTCATTGTGCAGTTCACTCCACCTGTACCCAGTACTATGATAAGATTGATATTCGTCGATAGGGTGATGTCTTTTTTTTGTTATTTCTGCTACTATTAATATCTTCCAAAAAGAGGGTGCTTCTCTAATGAAAGGATTAATGAAGGATGCATCAACTCTATCCAACCCAAAATCTCTCTCCAAAGCTGAACATAATATTATAGAGATAATATGAATATCTGCTATTAAAGACTCTCTCTCTCTCTCTCTCTCTCTCTCTCTCTCTCTCTCTCTCTCTCTCTCTCACTCTCTCTCTCTGTGGTGTGTGTGTGTGTGTGTGTGTGTGTGTGTGTGTGTGTGTGTGTGTGTGTGTGTAAACTTGCTGAGTCATCCTATTGGCAAAGCTAGTGAAATACAAAACATAATTAGTTAGGAAATGTTGACATATAATCATCCATATGATTCTGATGCCCCATAGTTGTGGCAAAATCAAGTGTCCCAAACTGTGTCACTAAATCCCTGAGTCACTGGACTTTTATTTATTTATTTATTTTTTTATGTAGTGTGTTGAGGATAAGGGATGTCGGTAGTATGTTTGCTGTGCAACTGGAACGTGTTTAGATGTGTCTGAGGTGTGTGCAGTGTACATCTGTGATGTGTCTGTGGAGTATCTGAGTGGTAGAAAGGGTGTATCGAAAGACAGAACAACTTTTGAGATGTCCTGAGGTGATGTACAAGCCTGGTTGAGTGCTGGTGTCAAACTTGTTGTTTTTCTGTTAGGTTGTCCATTTTCCACTCAACGTCGGCATGCCACAAGGATCAGTTCTCGCTCCAACCTTATTCCTAATTCATATTAATGATCTCATATATGTTACCCATAATCCCACCCATTCATATGCAGATGACTCAACACTTCACAGTTAATTCATACTTAAACATCCATCTAACTCACAGCTAGGTGCAGCCATCTTCATAAATCAAGACCCATCTAGGATCAGTGAATGCTAGTAAAACCAATTATATACACTTTACTAATAGACAAATATTGCCGGATTTCTATTGTCATAAAAAGACTTTGTAGTTACTTGTAGAGAAGTTATATATATTAGACTTGTGGACGAGCGGTTGTTATACTTGAGTTTTTGTAAGTAGATAATCTGGGTTCCCTTTTGTCATGCAATGACAGGAGAGGTAAAGAATAGTATGGGACTGTTTTTATTAGTCTTGGAAATATTAACAGAGTCTCTCACACACGAGTGAGTATAAGTAGAGTCCCTGTCTCCCTGTCTCGCTCTCTCTCTCTCTCTCTTCCAAGTTGCTAAGCCTTTCTCCCCACTACCTGCCGATTCTATGGCCTCTCTCCTTCTGAGCTCTCTTTCCTAAATTCTGGTGAAACAGGAGTCGTGTCACGTGTGTTCCCTGTGGTTGGAAAGTTCTAGAAGCCTGTGTGTGAGTATGTGTGTATGTGTGTGTATGGTCACGAGGCGCTGTCGTGTGCCTATAAAGCATTCTTTGAGTTAAGAGTGTATAAGCATGTTTAGCATTGCTCGATTCTCGCAGACACAGTACCTTCTCATCATCTGACTTCCTGCTTCTATCTGTCTCTCTATCTATCTATTTATCTATCTATCTATTATGATTTGTAATTATAATATGGAGTCCTAACACTATATTACCTTCAATGCTACTAATATTACAGTCCCCAAAAGTATTGAAATTCTCGGTTTCACTTAACAGTGCCCTCAGCTGGAAGTCTCATGTCAGATCACTTGCTAAATCTACCTCAAAGAAACTTGAATTATTGTACAGAGTTCGTAGCTTCTTCACTGACGAGCAGTTGGCTATAGTTTATAAGAGTCATGTTCACTCTCAGCTGGAATATTGCTCACCCTTGTGGAGTGGATGTGTAGAGGTTGCACTAAAGCAAATAAACAAATTTCAGAACAAAGTTGTTAGAATTATTAAGAACTCTTCTACTGTAAATGAATTACCTCCTCCACAGGTAAGGCCTGTTGCATACCTTGCATTATTTTACAGATACTTTTATCACAAATGCTCAGACGAAGTTGCATCCATTGTGACACCTTTCCATTCCTTCCCTTGTGTTTCACGGGAATGTGGTAGCGCTCATGACTGGAATGTCACACTGTCATATTGCAGAACTTCCGCCTATCAGAAATCTTTTATTCCTCAAACTGCATCTCTTTGGAACTTGCTACCCCAGAGTTGATTCCCCATAAACTTCAACCTACAGATGTTCAAGGCCAACTGTTATAGACTTTTTATGAATGGAGGACGCCATTAATCTGTCTATCTATCAATCTATCTACTGCCAGACACCACAATCCTGTAAGGGGTGGCCATTTGACTTTTGTTTTACGGGGAGGGGTACTAACCATCCACCAACCCACTTGTTGACACGTAGGGAGCACGTATGGTCTGGTTATGTGGTTACCACCCAGCGTTGTAAATGGTTTCTTGGCTTACAGGACACCATTTGGCTTGCCACTCAATGTAAAGCTACCTGTAAAGGAAAGAAAAGTAATAAGAAGTGACAGGAAAGGTGGGAGAAATAGGAAGAGAGGAGGGCAGCCAAAGAAAAATAATGATAAAGGCTAAGGAAGAAGTAGGTAGCACTACATCAAGTGAGTGGATGATGGTCGCCAAATCTGGTGTATGGACTATTTTTTGATTCATTAATTTTTCTTTCCTCTGTTCTGTCATCTAAAAAAAAAAAAGATATAAGCTTTTTAAAAACATTTATAACAGGGTACTGAAATGACAAGCTTCAGGATATGTATATTATTGACAATATGTCGGTCCTAAGTAGAATCAAACATTGCAAAATATCAGTAACTCTGTGAACAACTCAACTTTAATGTTCAAAAAGTCATTAAGTAGAATGTTCGTGTAACTAATGATATACAGGTAGGACTTTGAAATATATATAAGACCAATTCCTTGTTGTAACTTTTTTTTTTTTAATAAAAAACAAGGGCGAGGGACTGCACTGTTTTCCCATATACTCCGCTTCTCCTACAAAAATCTTAGTAGAGAAAAATTGTCGTCGGTTGTTTTAAGGGCAGCGAGGGAAGGGGAAGTGCAAAATCTTCCTATATGTGTCTAGTTCTTCCAGCAAAAAACAAGTCTGAATTATGACAAGGAAGCGATCGTAAGTATGTTTGAAAATCCCACCCCAGTGTTTCAAAATAGCTCAGTCTTTCACTGAAAAGTTGCCGAGTACTATGGCGCATTTTTTTCTTTTCTTGTCACTTTCAGACGATATTATTCAAGCTGAATAAGACCTCTAACTGAAGGGGTTAATAAAACGGATGTATATTTACTTCCTTCACGTCGAAAGTCTTTCATCAGTTGAATAAAGAAGTATCAAGATAGTAAAAAAAAAATTGGCAAAGTTCATGTCTTGTATAGGGCAGGTTTAACTCCCTCATTATTCTTGGTACCTTTGGAATCGAATAGAATGATTAAACATTAACTTGGCGTAGCAACAACTCGGTCATATGGCGCCGGAAAAAAAATCTAAAAACATTTATAATAGAACAAAGTTAATATCTGCTTCCATGATTAAATTACAAAACGATTTCTCTTATTGAATATACATATCAATTAACTGAAAAAAGTGGAGGAGGCTTGCTTCCTTCAGAAAATTAAAAAAAAAAGTAAGTTAAATAGAGAGAGGTTCCTCCAAGCATGGAAGACAGACAGTAAACAACATCTGCCCTGGTACCTCTGGACGATCTGACTCAACTTGGGAGAAACTTGAAATTGGAGGGTTAAGAAAATAGACTTCACTAAATCCTGCAATATGAGAGGTCCGTCCTTAGCAATGAATTTATGTTCAGCATCAGGGTACATTTGTGGCAATGGCATCTGTTGTCGTGCTTCCATGTTCTTTATAATTTAAACAATCAGTGTGAACAGAGTGTTTGAGTTTGAACAACTCACGACATAAAGAACTTCAGAAACATTGACATTTCTTCCTTGGTACTTTCAAGCATCCCAAATTCCTGCTCCACCGTGCCCTAAGTACTGTCCCTCCATCCCCGAGAATCCGTCACTCCTCATAAATACCGAATTATCTAAGCAGTACGGGTATGAAGAAGAGTACGCCGGATTGTGGCCTCCAAACATATCATCTGCGTAAGTGCCATCCCAGTAATGTCTCTTTAGGTCTTGGTAAGTTAACTCTGCATCCGAGTGTATAAAACTGCCCCTGTCCGGAAGTGGATTGGGATTGTAACGAAGCTTGTTCCTCGATTTGCTTGAAGGGTCACTGCCTTTCATCCTTGATCTTCCACTTCTAGACTTCGTGTTAACATTTCCTTCCCGCTTCCATCGTCTGATCCACCTGCACACTGTGGTGACGCTCGTACCACAGTCTTGAGCAATAGCACGGGCTGACAGTCCACTGCGCCACATCAACACAAACTTCGTCCTTTCTGACAACGTTGTGGGTCTATAACTGTGCAGCTCTTCCATCATAGATGATTCTGTGTAAAAGCCAAACACAAACTATTAATTGCTGAGGGGAAAAGTAGGAGAATAATTGAAGTGATGTATTGCCTGTTCCTCAAAACATGTGAGTGCGAGACGTCCCAAACTGGCTAAATAAATCGTTTGACATTTCTCGAAAAATAACAAATGCTTTTATCGCCTTCGCAATGAGGTGGTTAAGATGTTATTTAGGTTATCATTCGGTGCCATATGGAGAAAGTGAAGTGAATGTATAAACACAGTACATTAGGGTGGTCCCCAAAATTCATTACGAAAATTTCAAAAATCTATCTATCTGTCTATTGCCAGACGCCATAATCCCGTACAGGGTGGCCACAAACAAATCTCCTCCACGTCGCCCTGTCCCCCGCCATTTCACTGCACCGCTCCCAACTCACACCGCCCTCTCTCATACACTTCCACTCCATCCCTCCATTTCATCCTCGGCCTCCCCCTCCCTCTGCCCCCCTCCCCCTCACTCACATACACTCTCCTCGCCCTCCATCCTCTCCACATGGCCAAACCACCTCAGTGACTTCTGCAAAATTTCATTTTCATTAACTTTGACCACTGTAACATTATCCTGCATTACCCTGTATCAGCCGACTGAGGCGTAGCAGAGTAGCGTTACGTCATGACTTCAGTTTATCACAAAATTCATACAAATTTACAGAATCTTAGATTTAACAACTTTCAGTTTTAATTAGATATACAATTTTAAATTAGTTAGATTTTATATATTTAATGAGTCACATCAGCCAGCTCATGGAACTATGTTCTAGAACATTCTATCATGGCTTGGCCTAGACAGCCACACCCACAATGTAAATAAATGACCAGCCACAAACCGTTCATCAGTTATCTGATATTCTCACTGTTGATTACATCATTTCAAACTGAGTATATCAAAACACCGTCACCAA